>NC_140456.1:27812361-27989875 GCF_963576455.1 Neolamprologus multifasciatus | reverse complement strand
TTTGAGTACACAAATTAGCCAATGGCCCAGACTGTCTTTTCTATGAGTTTCAATTTTATTACCAAAGTTTTTAAATAGTAAGGCCACCCCCGCTGATTTGTTAGTACCATGACAAAGAATTATTCTTTCCCCCCACTGACTAGACCAAAAATTTTCATCTGCCTCCACAGAGTGTGTTTCTTGTAGCAGTATACAGTTCGCCTTTACATTTTTACAGAACAAAAATATTGATTTTCTTTTAACACTGTCTCTTAAGCCCCTAGTATTTAAAGACACACAGTTAACATTGGAACTAAGGAATGACATAAAAGGGAAATGAGAAAGCAAAATAAAAAGAGGTTGACTGTACTTCAAGTACCCAGATAGAAGTAGAACTCTATAAAATTGGGAGCACTTAATCCCTTAAAACTGAATTCACAAAGTGCAAACGACCTCTATGAAAAATCCTTACAGTAACGTACCAAATAGGTAATATAAACAATAAGTATTGAACCTGCCTATTTAAAACTTTTGGCATTCTTAGAATTGGTTAAAGAACGTGACCTAAATAGAATTGTTAGCAAAACGCATTGTACTCAAAGAGTAATATGCTGACTGGTTATTTGGAATAGTTCGACAGTCACCCAGGGAACACCCGAACTCCGTTGATGTAACCGGCATGCCCTCGGTAGTAGACGTTCTTCCCTTCAGCTCTGGCTCGCTCCATTTTGGGCCAAACTGCAGCTCTTGCTTCTCGGTCTAGTTTGCAGAAATCTTGCTTGAAGTAGACGCCTAGCTCCTTGCACACCTGGGAATCCTTAGTCAGTTTCCAGAAAGCGTCTCGGTAGTGCCTCATGGTGAACTGAACTATTATTTGTCGATGTCTACCCGCTTCTTTTTTCCCTAGACGATGGACGGTGTCCACAGCGTCGCCCAGTGAAGAAGCCCAATGTGGCGCGATCTTAGCCAAGATGTCAATAACTTCTTTGCGAGTATCTTCGTCATTTTTTTCTTTCCAGCCCTGGATTTTCAAGTTCCAGCGACGCATGTATCGTTCTAGTTCTAACATTCTCTCTTTCAGCTCAGCGTTTTCTTTGTTTAGAGCAGGAATGTCTTTTTCCAAACCAGACAGTTTAGCCTTACAGTCTTTTATATCGGCTGCGTTCATTTCAGCCAGCTTGGCAATGTTAGCCACCATTATCATGTTGTTACTTAGCTGCACGCCGAAGTCATCGATCTTGTTTGTTAGCTTGTTAATGGCTTCTATTATGGAGTTGTTGGTTTCCACACTTTGGGACACAGTACCCTGGCTAGGGGGTGTGGGTGCTTTGGTGGGCGTAGGTGGAGTTTTTCTTTTGGCTGACGGTGTTGAAATCTCCATTGCATATTCGTGGCCGGTGGGTGCAGAGCTCTTGGAAGCTACCGCTGGCTTAGCTGAAGCTTCTGCTTTTTCCCGCGTCATCTTCTTCTCCATTTAACGGCAGATTGGGTCCGTTCAATAGGTTTCAAGAGGTGAATCTAGTCCTTAAAAACTATAGGCAAAAACAGCAACCTACTTGGTATTCAAAAGTAGAGGTCTAAACAGGTCCACCGGGATTAGTGCACGACGGCTTAAAAGAAGTTGCCTGCCCCGACGGCCATCTTGCCGGACTCCCCTCAGAACGCGGTGTCACTACCCGATCCGTACCGGAAACCCGATCGGTACCCCGCATGCGCAAATCTTACGTCACTTCCTCTCTTTGCCAACATTGCGACATTCAATATATTTGAATGATACGGTTAGCGCCCAGTTAGCTCCTAGCATTTCTCAACAGCTCTGCCTCCTTTTCGACTCCCCGGGACATTTAAACAATGGATAATCCGTATACAAACAAATTCATGCTTTTCTCCTCAACAGAGAGCGTCCCCGATTGAACAACAGCGCCGTAAAATAAGAAGAATGGCGCCTAATTACAGAGTTAATAATACAGACTTAGCAATGTGTCACGTGAAGATTCATCAGCCAGATGAAGTGTTTACTGACAATTGACAGTGATAGCGGACATCATCATCACTATTCCAGTCAATCCTCTCCACACAGACAAGCATAAACACACTCGACTATCACTCAATCAAATTTAACACACGTTTGTAATGACGCCAATTCAGTTTACAATAGGGTTCATCCGCTCGGTCAGAAGGTGGCAGTATCCTCGTACACTGGGGAGTACACTGCCATTAAACGAACAGAAGAAGAAGAAAACATCTGCACATGCGCAGTAAGGATCCGGGAGTCCCGATCCGTAACTATCTTTTTATTTTTCGTTTTTGTCTACATTGTACTGAAATGCTTCATTATTGCAAACATTTTAAGATATACTTATTATTCTTAACATCTTAACCGATACTCTGACCCGTAACTATCGTAAAACGCTACGACCGGAAGTAGACACCTTTCGCGCATGCGGGGTACCGATCGGGTTTCCGGTACGGATCGGGTAGCGACACGTGGGATAGTTTCGTGCTGGATGTTATTTGAGAGAAGGAACGAGGTTTCGTTTTCAAGGACAGCAGAAGTTCCAACTGACCGTAAGAGAATTACGTTTTATGTAATATAATGTGCAGCTATTGTTACGATAGTAAGCTGTAGTAAACTACTTCCTTCTCATAGACAGTAGTGTTTAGGATCACCTCTGACTCTTTCCTTTGCGCAGATTCAGCATGTCGGCCAAAGATGCAATGAGGAGCAATAAAACAGACATTCAAGATATTCTGTCCAGAAACCGCGAGCTAATTCTCAAGAAAGTTTATAAGAATAAGCTGATCACTCAGCGGGAGTACAACAATCTTAAAAGCATCAACAACGCAAACGTGGAGACACACGTCATTGAGCTCGTGGATACGATCATGAATAAAGGAGAAGAAAGATGCAAAGACTTCCTGAACCTCCTGCAAACCGATGGCGCCATTAAAGAAACTTTCCCTCAGCTGGCGAGTTTACAACTGACTTACACCCCCCTTTTATCCAAGCCTGTCCAAGTGTCTTCATGTCAGCACGGTAACACACACGTAACACTGTATAGAAACGCTGTGTCTCCTGTTGTGTTTGGTTGTTTAACTCAGTTTTATTGTTCTTCCCTCAGATGTTCTGCCACAAGATGGAAATATGTCAAAGGTGAGATGCTGATGCAGAAACAGCCTCCTACACTTGTGACATCGCTTGAGACAGATATGTAGATGAAATTCTGTGGTTACGCAGCCTGTAGTAACACATATAAAATCTTGGTGTCCACTCTTTAGGATGTTTATCAAATCATTAGCCGGCCCGTCGGCCTCTGCGTGATCATAAACAATAAGAACTTCTTGGATGGTAAACCAAGAAGAGGATCAGATAAAGACGCCCGTAAGTTTCAGGGGCAGATTTTTTATTCTTTCTTGTTAGTATCTGGTGCTTAAATATTTTTCTCTAATTACATTTTTTGCAGAAAGCTTGGCAGAGGTGTTCAGCTGGCTGGGCTTCAGAGTGCTGATGTGTAAAGACCTGACCAAGGATCAGATGGATCAGGCACTGACGTTTGTTGCTTCCCTGGCAGACATGTCTCAGCTGCAGAAGTTCAACTTTAAAGAGTGGGATGGCAGCAGCTTTGTTGATCCTCAGCAGGTTCTTGAGCACGGTGATGCTTTCATCTGCTCTATTCTGAGTCACAGAAAAAAGGGTGTTGTTTTGGGAACTGACAGGGACCCCTTCCCCATTAAAGAAATTACCCGAAAGTTCAGGGGGTGTGACCAGTCTGTCCTCACTGGTAAGCCCAAAGTGTTCCTGATCCAGGCCTGCCAAGGAAGTAACAAACAGCGTGGAGTGCAGTTGATGGAGACTGATGATGATACTTCACCATTGACCATCCCTGAGGAAGCTGATGTTCTGGTTGCCATGGCCACTGTTGAAGATCATGTTTCATTTAGACATATAGTCAATGGAAGCTGGTTCATTCAGTCTCTTTGTGAGCAGCTGAAGGAGCGCTGTCCCAGGTAATTGTTTTAAAATCACCAAACACATGTGTACACTGACCCTGACAGTGATATCAACATGTTTTTGTATCTCTATAAATGCTCTTAGGGGCGAGGACATCGTCTCCATCCTCCACTACGTGAACGATGATGTAGCACATAGCGAGACCTCCTCGTTGGACAAGCAGATGCCTGAAGTGAGATTCACCCTGAGAAAGAAACTTGTGCTGCCACCTCAGCGCACCTGAAGTCATCATGGAAATACAGCACATCTTACTGTGCAACTAGGGATGCATGATTAACTCAGAGTTACTTATTATGTTTCTTAAAATGTTTCCTTTATATTTTCCATCTTTCTCTCATCATTTTAAATCTTTTATTTTTCTAAATCTGAATCTCGCATTGAGGTGTTGCATTTTATTCATGTAGCAGTTTAATATCAAAGAATAAATCTCAGACTGGGAACACAACTGGTGTTATTTGTGTTGGGAGGTTTTTACATGTGCTGCAGTGAAGCTTCACGGGTGCTTTTCCTAAACTGAGCCTTTACATTCTTAAACCTAGTAACATTACCTAATCAATCAAAAAGGTTACTTTTTTTCTTCAAACAACAAATCTCACAACACTCTCCTGATAGTAACAATAAAAATGTTACATTTAACTTGTTATAATGTCTTTTAATTCTCTCAGAATACATCAGTTTGCTTCAGAACTGTTTGACTTGATTTCTCCCTCCACAAATCCTGAAAGATTACCATGGCTACTATATGTGGTTGAAAGAAACATGTTCCAGCAAAACCTTTTTTCAAAAATGTTGTTTATTTTCTTCTGTCCCTCATTTTGTTTTGTTTTTTTTTTCATGTGGATCTCTGAACTGTTAGATGAAGATAAATACTTGATTTAAAAAAGGAAGGTGAAGTTCAGAGAAGGACATCCCAGTGTTTGAGTGGTCTGTGCTGGAGCAAAGAGACCACAGCTGAAGCCTATTATGGTTAATAGGTATTGCGTAAGTGCTGTAGGAAACATCTGCACTGGCCTTCTATCGTCTGATCACACATTGAAGTCATCTGGGCAGTGCTGGAAAGTAACAGTCTTAAACAATCTGTCTATACGCATTGAAATCGCTATAAATAGTACTGAATATATCCAGATTCAAGTCATGTCATAGATATTAATGTATGATATGCAGCTTATAAATGTTTGGGCTGCCTGCAGAGATGAGCATCTCCCTGTGGTTTGTGTGCTTTGACACTTTCAAGAACCTGGCTTTCTGATCACTGATTACATCAGTGATCTGATTACATCACTGATTACATCACTGATTACATCAGTTGATCAATGTTTATTGTTAGTCTTTCAACCCAGTGTTAATAGGGTTGAAATTGAATCCATAAAGAAAGAACGGGTAGAGCCAAAAAACACCTTTGGTTACACGCTTGTCCATAAGTGACAGTGGCTTCCTTCTCAGGCTCCTCAGAAGCTGGTGTGCCCTCTGACTCTCACCTCCCTGCACTCCTCCATCTCATCCTATATGCAAGTCTGACTGAGTGAAATCCAGAATTTAAAAAACTCTACATCACTCAGCCCTCTGCTTCCTGAAGTGTGGACACAGGTTGAAAATGTGGGAGTCTTGCTGTCCACTACAAAGGACACTGAATCAAACATTTGTTTAAGGTTTAGTGGGATAGGTTTACTGTACATTTCTGAAATCCTACTAAGTTTAAAATAAGAATTGCCAAGAATATTGAATGAAAAAAAATTGACTTTTAGCAACAGAAACATAATATCTACAAATGTATCTATTTAGATTGTAAGGCCAACAAGGGACAATTGTTGAAAATTAGCAGTAGCTATAAACCTATGTGCGGTACATCAGTTTCATGTCTTGCACTTGAACTATGTTAAACTGCACTGTCCCTTTTAAATAAATAAATTCAAATGATCAAATTAAAAAAAAAATCACTTAAGCTCCCTTGTTGCTATAACATGTGAAATGGCCATCATTTTGAAAAGCAAGCATGTTGCCTGTGTTACGGATTCAAATATTGGGAATGGATACAAGAGGAAAACCAAAAATAACCACACTGGTCCGGCCGGGTCAAGTCAAACGATGATTTAATGAACACACGCGTGGGAGATGGACACCATACAGCAGACAGCATCAGATCTCAAAATGGTGGAGCCTTGATCAAACTCTTATAGCCTCTAATGGCCCCCACCTAATCATAAAAGCCTAAACATTCACATTCTTTCTCACACAGCGCCTAAGCTACGACCTTGGCTCCCTGTTTATCTGCTCCTGGTGAGGTGGGGCAGTATGCTCTGTTCTCTTCTAATCAGACAAATAAGGCGATGACTTTCTGTGAACAATATTTCTTATAACTCAGCAGTATAATGCATCATAAAACAATATCATTCATTCACAATAAATCAACAGTCTAATGTAATGCAAATCAGTTTACCAAATGTAATAATTATCACCTTCTTCTAGTTCAGGAGCATAATGCAAACTGAAACTACATAATAATTCACAATCTTTAATTAGGGGTCTAACATGGCATAAAATAATATCATAATCCCACAATTCCCCCTGATGAGCTCTTTAGACTTAAAGAGCTCACTTACACCCTGCAATCCAATGTTGCCGGGTTCATTTCTCCTTACTCCTGAGGCCCTTTGTCCCCCTGTTGGGTGAACCATATGTGACACGACCTCTGTGTTTACGCAGTTCAGATGCAAGAAAAACTATTATTACAACAACAACAGTAGGTACAGATGATACTCCCATCACTCCCCAGTTCTCCCACAGCTTTATTTCGGTGCTACCTTATACCCTCCAAACGTACTCAGACTAGAACCTCTGTCCGAGGAGCTTTTAACCTTTATTTTATTGCTGTAGGCACCAGTGTCTTCCAGTCGGGTGATCCTCTGCTCTCGTTTCCTTCGACCTCAGGGGTTAGACAACCCTTCAGTCGTTGCACAGATCAGGGGATTATTCTGCCCCGATTTCAAACAATGATCTGTGTATTCTGGGATCACAGCTGTGTTCCCCAGGAAAAGGAACAGAAAGGTGTTCTCCTTATGACCAACAGCCTCTCGAACGTCGTTGGTGTGGTGTTCCTGGATTTCCGTCAACCCCTTCGTGGTTATCGCTGTGTTTATTTGATCCATCCTTTTTAGGTGACTAACTGGAGCCCAAAATGCCATGACACTTGAACCCAGTTGAAACCCAGTTTCAGCAGTCACCGTAACTGTCTCTGCTGCCAAGGATCCTCGTATATCTGTGACCTCGTCTGGTGTCTGTTCCTTTCTCTGTAAGAGACAGAAAACCAAAACACCTCTCTTCCTAGCTCTAACAATCTAATGTTGCTGTCTACTGATCTTTTGGTGATTCAGAATTTGTTTAGAACATTCAGAATGTCCCAAGGACTTATCCTAATTTAGTGTATGTGTGTGTAAGCGTGTTTGCATTTAGCCTGCTGCACTCAAGGCATTTCCTACACTTTATCAGTCCGGACTATCGCCGAACGAAGCTTATGACCTTCAAAAGACCGAGTGCCAACTCATTATAAGCACATTTGCAAGATATATATAAAAATGATTAAAACCACTCATTCTAATAAAAGACATAAAAAACAAATTAGCCATTTCTAATTCTAACATGTGTCCATTCAATTAAGCTAGAAAATTTAAAAAAAAGGTTAGTGACCTCATATCTTAGAAAGTATCAGACTTTCTCCTGTCCAGTGTCGTTGCTCCAGTCTTGTTATCCTGTGTTAGGGAATGAAATCAATTTAATTGTCATGTTAGATCTGTTCAACTCCTGGCTCCGCCCAGAGCCTGCGTCTTCACAATTGTCTACAAACAAAACCTGTATTATTATGAACTTCACTTCAACATGAACTTGTTGACTACTTTTGACACCTGTAGATAGAAGATTAACATGGGGTTATAACAATCACTGTAATACAAATGTTAATATGTCAATAGCTTCAATAAATGTTCAATGCAATGTTTGTTATATGATTCTAATGTAACAATAATGCTGATGCTAAAATAACAGTAAAACACACCCTTTTTATCCCTTACTGACCACAGCAGGGGCATCTATGTTTTAATTCAGCCATGAAGCTCACCTGATTCATCACTGAGCCGGCACTGGCATCTGACAGGGTGGTGCTGCATATTCTTCCTTTAATGTCACTATTTTCAATCTGTTAATTAGAGTGCTTAAACATGAAGTAGACTACATCCACTACAAGTCAATACAACTGTGAATGTGGCCAATTATCAATCTATTACCAATCAATAACAAAAAATAGCTTTTATTTTATGCATGCTTTTAGTCAACCACTCACCCACAGGATCTCCAATCCCAGAAAATTCCTTCTCCTCATTTAATAAGTCTGTCCTCCTTCCATGCCCTGGTAACTGGTCCATCCAGAGCTGTATCATTATGAAATATACATACAACAAGCCAAACCACACCTTGGTCACACCAACCCTTTTCCGCCCTGAAGATGTCCAACGCCATCTTAGTCTGGACTGTCAAAGGTGATTTTAACGCTGATTGTTCCGACAATCCATTTATAACATTTCCTGGTCAGATTAGCCAATCTCTGCACACTGGAATAAACATACTCAACATGATCAACATTTTTCCTGCGTGTTTTTCATCATCTTATTGATTCCAGCGCTCCATCCTTATGTGATTTGTTGCATTATGTTTATCTAGAACTCCACTCTGTCTCTAAATGTTTGAAGAATTTTTCATGTTTGGGGTCAAATCTTAAGAATTTGACCATACGTGAAATTAATGGTGTTATTGTAACATGGTAGACCAGTGTGCCTGTGTTAATTCAGCTCCATATTATTGTGTGAAGTTGCACTGGGTTGGGAGTGGTTTTTTGTGTGTGTGTCACATTTTTGGTGAGCCAATGGCTGGAATGGGGTTGGACTAATTAGAGGCAGGTGCCTAAAGGCAGCATAGTTGCACAGGTTGGAGTGATCACTGGCTATATGCTTGCAGGGTGGTGGGTCTCCAAGGACAACTTCTACCCCTGTTAAAGGCAACATGTGGAGTGCAACTGGCCGTGTGGCATAGCTGGCTCTGGCCTTGGGACTGTGTGTTTTTATTTGATTCATGAATGGGACACTGGACTGTTTTATCTTTTATCTCTTGATATTTTTTGTCACTAAATTATCTTTTAGAATTTTATTGACTGTCATCGTTTTGCCCACGACTGAGACGGTTGGTCAGACCTAAAATCTTTCTTTGGGTGTGTTACATTATCACCCCCATCGGGGCTTACCTTTCCCACTTCTGATGATATTCCTCCCTATTCTTTGCAAGTACCCCGTTTTGGTGGCGAGAAACTGTTGGTGTGGTCAAGTGGGCGCTGTAAAAACAAAAGCTCAGGACAGAACAGCTATCAGTCATGTACTTCATACAAAATTAGCATATATTCAATTTCATATTGATCCTCTGAGTGTAATGGTACGTTTTAATTTGAATTTATCAAAGCTAAACACAATAATTTTTCTTTATTTTGCTCTTGTTCTTGTGCAGCACCACATCTCAGCACATGCCCCTGTCGGTTCTATGTTACTTTTCTAAATTATTGACTATTTCAATGGAGAACCTAAATGACTTTGACCAACGTTTGTCATTACATATCTCTATTTTGAAAGTGACAGTCTATCATTCCCCTGTTATAGGTATCAATAGAGTTTTTTCTTGCTTTTTCTATCAAAATTGATTGACTTTTTACAGTGGCCCGCTATGGTTAATAATAACATGTTCAGTCATGAGTGAAATCAAAGCTTCTCTTCACTTTAGCATTTAACATTCCCAACAATATAATGTGCTGCATTAATCGAAACACAGCTAATAAAACCCAATTTTCTTGATGGAAACATCAGTAGCTCAAAATTAGCAACCAAAGGGTTAAGTCTGCAGTTCACACTCATGTGAAGCTACAGCCTCCCCCCCTAGTCTCTGTCCTCCTACTCCTGCAAAAACAAAACAAAGCGAGACAAAACATCCACCCTTCTTTTACAGGCTGGGTGAATTGTTTGTAGACATGTACTAATCCTAAAGTCGGTACCGTTTTTGTCTCAGTATCAAGTCAGTTAAAACTTTTAGTTGTCAGTCCATCACAGTCCAGTCACATGCATACATTCACACACATTCATACCAGATATTGCTGATAATGGAGTCTCACGCGCAACCTAATCAAGCCTCCATCACCAGCAAGATGACGTCATCATTTTAAAGGAAAACAGTTCCTTGTTTTTTTTTTTTTGGACTGGATTGACTCGCTGCAATCCTTTTAGGTTCAGGACTTCTCATGTGATCAATGTCCCATATAAGTGAATTTCTCCAGAGCCCATTATAATCATGGAGAAAAATACTTTGCAACTGTTTTCAGTAAGAATGTTTATAGCGCTTTAAAGTTCAATCTCTCAGGCCTGGATTAAAGAGCTGATTTGTTAAATCAGGAACTCACAAAATACCAAAATATCACCACCGGTGGATCACTCCTCTCAGATGTTCTTATTTCAGTGCACTGTAACAAAAGCAAAGACAAACGTAACCAATAAAATACTCATATAATAACAAATACTGGGGCCCGTTGGAAACATGTCCAAGCATAAAACCATCTTTCTCTCTCTTAGAGAAAGAAAACAATCCAAACCTCACTGATAAAATCAACCTAGTGTTAAGCAAAACCCAAAATCAACCAAAACTTCACCAGAAAGTTTTTCTCCGTCCCGGGACAATATTGTGTAAGCATACAGGTACCGTAACTTCTTTTGCACTGACAAAAAACATGTTGGACTTATTTCAGTCAATAGTGGACACTAGTTGCACACAAATGTTTTGCTTTGGTAGAAACTTAAACAACTGAGTTAAATCAACACAACCTTTTCATATTCAGTTAACCTATGCATTTTGAGTTCATATTACACGATTAAGACATGTTCAGATGGAGTAAGTTAAGCTCCTGGAATATTTTAATCCTTCACAATTCTGTCATTTTATTTCAACACTATTCAATAACTTTTATCCAAATTCTACTTGGTCCCTTAAATACTACATGTTGTCTTCATATTGCCTACGGTTCAACAAAGTCTAAATTCTGATTACCATAAAAATTGAATGGGTCTACAACAACTACCATCCTCCTATCTTTATCCTAATTGCACGAGGGCTGGGAAATACCTCTAAAGTGATAGGTTACGAGGCAGGGTGCACCCCGAACCGGTCACCAGTCTATCACCTAGAAACAAACAACCATTTACACTTACATTCACGGATAATTTAGAATCATCAATTAACCTAGCTCTAATAGCTTCATGACTTTTCACTGTGGCAGGAAACCAGAATACCCAGAGAGAAACCACTGCAAACTAGCCAGACTGTGGACTTGCACCCCAGAACCTTCTTACTGTGGAGCAACAGCACTCACCAGCATGCCAACAATGTAGGAAATACAGGGAAGCTATGATTTCCTGTTGAATTTTGTACAGATCTTTAAAGTCTGAGGCAATTGTGTTAAATACACGTGGGATGCTTACGTAAATCCAAGGGCTGGCCCCCTTTTCTTTTTTTCTTTTCTTTTATTTATTTATTTTTTTTTTCAGTGTGTTCCTCCTTCAATTAAATCTCAATCACAAAAATGTGGCGCTCCGAAATAAGGCTCACACCGTTAATTCATCATTTTCACTCTGTACCACTGCTCCTTATCAGGCTGTGCGAAGCACAGTAAACAATTCAGTCGAGGCCTTGAGCCATAAACAGACATCACTCACAGACATTGTTTTCATAACCAAACTGCTCTAGACCCTGTCCCCTAAATCTGCACAAATGCCCTCTGGGTGACATGAATTGCATTTAACCAATTAACAATCAATGGCTTCTTGTTATTGTAACAGATTCTGTATTTGGACATTTGTGTGCAGCATTTTGCGTATCAGCATAGCATTTGTTAGTAAAGCATTCTTCATTGCAGCAGCGTGTGTGTATCAGTCTTCATTGCACAAACATGTGTATGTGTGTATGTGTGTGTGTGTGGAACACTTCTCAGTGAATTGAATCAGCATTTCAATTTGTGTGCGTGTGTGTGTGTCATTTCTCAGTCAATCAACGAGTGCATATGTGTTCATATGTGTGTGAGTCAGTGTATGTAAATGTGTGTGTTTGTGTGTGTGTTTGTGTTCATCACTTTCCTGTTCTGGTGTTCTGGGTAAACCACGGCCTGAAGCGCGCTCTGGGGTCCTGCCCTCCCCCTTTTCAGTCCGTTTGGGTCCATTGGTGCTGCTGCCCAAAGTTCTCTCCATACTGGTTCTGGCCCCAATTGAGGCAGTCCTTTTCTCCAGTGTCCTGCATCTTCTCCTTGTCCAGCTCCTCCTTAACTTGACCCTTTTTGCTTCTGTAGGTCCTTCAGGGTTTGCTCCTGCTGTTGGAGCTTCTCGTCAGGTTTGACAACCTCCTGCTCCAGCAAGCTCCGGCCTGATTTTAAGTCCTGTATCTGGGACTCCAAGCCTGACTGATGGGTTCGATTAGCAGCCAGCTCCTCCTGAGGCATGCTCAGTTTCTGCTCTGATGTCTTGAGCTCTCACTGAGGGCAGAAACCTCAGAGTCTTTTCCGTACACGTCAGATTGAAGTTTATTGATGTTTTCCTTGCTTTGCTCCACGGCCTTCTGCAGCTCTGCTGTTCGGCTCTTCTCAGAGGTCAGCTCCTGACCGAGCCCCGACACCTGTGCCTTCAGCTTATGTTCTTCTGCTGCTTTTGTCCAATCTGAGGTGCCTTCTGACCTCAGTTACTCCTCGTGTCTCTGGCACGCCCTTTTTGCTGCCCGATCATCCGTGTTGGTCCGTCACTGTCCTGCACAGTTTTAATGCAGAGTTGTTAAGGTCAGCATTCTTTTGCTCGGCCTCACTTTTCATCCGGGCTTAATAGGCGTCTCGTCACAGCTCTGTCAGCTGAAGCTGTCTGGAAATCTCCCCCGTGTAGTGAAACGGGCCTTGGATTTAACGTTCTCCGTCTCCGCTGCATGAGATCTCTTTCCTGCAGCACTGTTGACATTCTCAGGCTGTTGTTGTGAGTCCAGCTGCTGTAGCATTTAGTCAGGGTCACATCAAAGATGGTAGAAGGGAGAGCCAAGATGGTAGAGGGGAGAGCAGGAGTCCAGGTCAGCCTCGGCTTTCCGGGCCGACAAAGCAGCCTGTAATTAAGCATAAAGAGAAAAAACAAAAACAAAAACAAAAACAGACGAACAGGAAAATGATGTTGTTTGAAAATAATGTTGTTTTGGCTATGTTATTCAGAGAGGGGCCAGGCCCTGTGTCAGCCTTCTCCCCCCCTTTTTTTTGTTTTTTCTCACTATATAATCAACTCATAACCCACCAAGTTGACAGGACAACACAAGTACACGTTAAAATTCTTAAGATCATGTTTAATAATTCAAAAAAGGAATTTTATTTCATTCAGTAATCACTTGTATTAATCAATCACAGGAAAACATGTCACAATTTGACTCTTTTAACCACTAAATTTGTTGTTTCATCACTGGTTTGTGATTTACCAGTGTCTGTCTTTTTGAAGTCAAGTTGTTGTCCTGCAACCCAGAGAGTTTAATTGTTAGTAGTGGATAAACTTTATCATTTAACATCAGGTGTATGTTAAGTTTCGCTGCTTTAAACTTGCTGGAAAATCTTCACATGTTCATGAATGTAAGCTGTTTCTTCATTGCGTGTATGTGCGTTTGTGGGTTATTTTAACTTTTTCTCCAACAAGGCATTTCTCTAATTGTGTATGTTTTTAATTTTGTTTCCCAAATTTTGATTTCCCACCTTAAATAACAGCATTCCATGTCTTCAGCCAGGAATTAGAGCTTGCTTGTGAGATTCAGGGACACATGGTGCCAAAAACAATTCAGTGAAAAACTTGCCTGAACATTTCCAGTGATGGTAACCGATAACTGGAGGAGAAGATGTCCTTTTAGCTTCTTTTTCGGGTGGGGACAAAGTGAGAGGTCAAGCTGTAAAATTTTGAGCCAGAGCTTGGCATGTGTGTCGTCCCAATTTTATTAATCTATCCTTTTGCTGCTGTACTCAGGTTTCCAAGTTGAGAGAAATCCACCTGTATTAAGAGACTAAAACATTCATTTACTATTTTTCTTAAAACATCCATTTGGTTCATCTGCCTAGATTTTACTCTCTCTCTTGGTGCATAGTTCACACAGTCAGGCAGTTGCCTTTTATGGGCATGCAAGTTTCCGGTCACTTACCCCCAGCAGCTGCGAAGCCGTCTCTCCCATATCAAAACTCAGCCAAACATCAAACATTCACCGTAGTCATTCAAAACTTTATTTGTAATATTATAATCAGCAAAATCAGCGTCTTAATTACAGGCATGTTTCATTGTTTGCAAATCATAATTATAAAACTCAATAACACGCTAAACAGGAAGTCCTCTGTGGGCTTCACAGCAGCCACCTCATTTGCATGTTCACACAAAATAGCTCGCAGCGCTGCAGCGCGCTATCGTCACACACAGCCTCGTTTTACACTCAACTCTCTATTATATTACAAAGACGTCTTATATTTACAATCACTCTCAGGCCTGAAAGTTTTAGCGCCTACACAATTTTGACAAATTTAAGATAATGGGTCCAACCGAAGAAAGTCCAACTTTTTCTAATCAATTAACCAGTATCAGCCTCTAACTGAGATGAGATGAGATGAGATGAGATAGCCTTTATTTGTCAGTTGCAGGTCTTTTGCCCACAACCGAGATGACAGACCTTGCCGACCGTACATACAATACACAAACATCACATTGGGAAGACAGGTCAGGCTAGGTAGCGAGGAAAAAAACATCGAAATGTGTAACACAGAAGGATAATACAGGAATGCACAGATATCAACACACCATAGCACAATAAACACAGACAAGCAACATGGGAAAGAGTTCCAGTGTGTACATCTGATCTGGGACCGCTGCAATCTTTCGACTGCGCCTCCAACTGACCCAATGTCCACATCAGAGGGGAGGTAAGCGTTGGAGGTGGCGTTGGATCCGGGGTAGGGAGGGTGATGCGTCGGTGAGTGCTTATCAGTATCAGTATATGTATGTGTGTGCGTTTCCATAGTTCAGCTGAGACAGTGTCCTTCGCCCTGCCAGGCTAAGTAAACAGTCTTCCAGCCAACCCAGGTGGCCTTGCATGGAATGGGAAGGAACAGACTAAACACAGTCGTTATCAGGGTGTTTTGTTCAGCTCCGGCCTTGTAGCTGGCGCCGAGAGGGTATCCACATGAAGTGATGTTATTTTTTACTTTAGTGCGAACAGCTCATATGAATTTCAAAGCAGTTCTACAGTCCAACACTGGTCTCTTAATCTCCCGTTGGAGAGCCGCGAGCTTCGCCATACTTGCGTTCTGTGATGTTGTCATTTCTTGTGCTCAAGGAGCCGATTTCAGAGAACTCACGGCAGTGTGCCTCCCCGAGATGTCATCCAATTTTGCGCCCAGAGATGTTATTCCGGGCTAGCCCTTCCGAGATGTATCCAGTCTGCAGTCAGAGATCTTATTCTGAGTATTCACAGCAGCCGTAGCCTCTCCAAGATCTTATCCGTGCTGACTCAATGAGCCCATTTTGAGAAACTCACACCTCTCCCATTGTTCCAATCCCAGCGGGCAGCCTTGTGTGGGTTTGAACAGCCAGTTCCGCTTTCTTAATTCTTCGATAAGTCAGGGCCAAGCCAGCTCCGATCCGCCAGAACCCTGTTACCATGGTTCCAAATAGGTAGATATCTTCAGCACTCAGGCTCACCCAAGCCCAAACTTCTCGTTGAAAGGGGTGTCAATTGCATTCAGAGACCAGTTGATTCAATCCATAATTCCTCTTTTAGGTTTTAGAGAACAGACTGTGAGAGAATGTTCCAGGGAAAATACAAAAAAACCACGAGACTAGACAAGGACATCAGCAGGGAAGATAAGGGAGAGGAGAAAAAGTGCGTCCGCCTCCTCCGAGAGCCAAAGAAAAGCACTGTATCTGGCCTCATCTCTAAAGTCCCTAACTCAATTTAAAGTGTCCAAAAAAGCGCAGATAAGGAGCCTCTAACTCCTAGCTTGTTCCAGGATGCCCTGTACCCCACAGTCAAGCCAACTGAACTAACCCTGTTCGCCGACAGGTCAAGGTCGCGCGTCCGCGGCCAGGAGGGAGCGTAACCTCCGGGCTATGCGCCTCTTAGTGGCCTCTAACCAACGTTCTAACAAAATTTATAATACTTTTAAACAACAGACAACACCCAAAAAACAAGAGTATGACTGAGGCAGATGCAACGTTATGGACAATGGAGCCTCTAACTCTCAACATAGCCAACACAGATGCAATCTTTTAAACCAATGGAGCCTCTAACTCACAAACTGACCAATTCCCTATCAAACTACCTGAGCCTCTAACTCAGTATTATTTTCTTTACCTGAGCCTCTAACTCAGTATTATTTTCCTTTATCTTGAGCCTCTAACTCAGTATTGTAACTTATAAGCTTATTTCAAGTTTCAAAACTCATGAGATTTTTCATCAAAATCAAAACAGGCCTTCACCAGTAATTTCAGTGAGTAGACTTTTAATTTATACAGACCAATTTGGCACAGTTTGGATTTACATTCAACAGGTTGTGCCTCACCTTTAAATGTGCCGGCTTGCCCACTCACGTCAGACCACTGGCTCGTGCCTGCCCGTTCAACCACCTCGGACCGTCCAAACCTCCAAAACGTCCATCCCAATACCACAGGACGAGCCCCCAAAACTGTTACGGATTCAAATATTGGGAATGGATACAAGAGGAAAACCAAAATAACAACACTGGTCCGGCCGGGTCAAGTCAAACGATGATTTAATGAACACACGCGTGGGAGATGGACACCATACACAGACAGCATCAGATCTCAAAATGGTGGAGCCTTGATCAAACTCTTATAGCCTCTAGTGGCCCCCACCTAATCATCAGGGCCTAAACATTCTTTCTCACACAGCGCCTAAGCTACGACCTTGGCTCCCTGTTTATCTGCTCCTGATGAAATGGGGCAGTATGCTCTGTTCTCTTCTAATCAGACAAATGAGACGATGACTTTCTGCAAACAGTATTTCTTATAACTCAGCAGTATAATGCATCATAAAACAATATCATTCATTCACAATAAATCAGCAGTCTAATATAATGCAAATCAGTTTACCAAATGTAATAATTATCACCTTCTTCTAATTCAAGAGCACAATACAAACTAAAACTACATAATAATTCACAATCTTTAATTAGGGGTCTAACATGGCATAAAATAATATTATAATCCAACACGTCCTACCCGGACACCGGCCGTCGAAGGATCCTACCGATCCTTCTGAGCATTCTTCCCCTGAATTTGGACACAGCCATTGTCAGTTCATCTGTTAATCTCTCCACAGTAGTCATAGTCTTCCATAGTTGTCATAGGTTTCACAGTTTGGTTATAGTTTTTTCACAGTTTATTCATAGTTTTATGTTGCTAATGTTATCGGCCGCAATGAAGGCTTGCTTTTTGTTAAAACCTGCAACTCCTCTGTCAGCATCTGCTTTTGGGTCCTGTTCCAAAAACACACGGCACACCCGGCCGTGACATAGCGGCTTCTGGGTCCAAACTCCTCTTCAGTTCTCAAAGTCAAACTAACCCTGCAGCGTCACTGAGAGTTACAAACTGTCTAAATTGTTTCATCTTTCATAAAATGATCGATGTAGCTGCTCTACCAGTTGTAACAATTAAGTTTAACACTAAGGCATCCATGAAAACAGGAATTATGACGTTTAACAGGCTTAAGTTAGCACAGTATTAGTTTCCATTTAAACATAATATACCATGTTCTGACTGAGGGATTTCTGAAAAATGAAAATGTAAAGCTCTGCTATCACTTCAGACATAAATGAAAACAGAAAACTAAACAGTAGTGACGTTTGTAGGATTACTGAATGTCCTTTGGCCATTAATTCAAAAAACAGAACTTCTAAACACACGAAAATACTCCCGCTACATTTATGTTCCATTTAAAGTAATCAGACACTAAACCTGAAAATGAAGTCAATCACACATGAATCCAAAGGTTACAAAAATTAAAATGACTCAAAGCAAGATGCACCTTCGGGTCTTATTCTCCTCATGTGGGAATATTAACATAATTTTACATTTAGTTTTAAAGTAGTTTAATAAGAATAAAGCAAGTATAAGTCAGCTTAAACTGTTTTGACTGACTTAGAATTGACTCCATGTAACTTTAAAATTTAGAAAAATAAAAGATTTAGAATGATAAAAACGGACAGAAAATATTGCAAGAAATATGGTATGAAACCCTGAATTAATCATCTATTCTTAATTATGGAGTAAGGTGTGCTGCGGTGATTTAGATGGTGATTTGTGGTGATTCTGTTGCACCCAGGTGGCAGCACAAATTTCTTCCTCAGGGTGAAGCTCATTTCAGGCCTCACAGACTCATGTTAAAATGCCCAACACTACAAAAACACTATACTGCAAACTATATATAGTTTTCATAGTTTTAACAATATTAATATCCTGTTCATATCCTGTACATAGCTTGTACACTCACTACAGCCTGTACATACTTATAGTTATATCATATTCATAATATACCTTCACACCGTGTACATTGTAAAATACCTATAATAGATCAATATTCTGTAATATATCTATATTATTGCTAAAGCACTTTCTGGATGGATGCACACTGCATTTCGTTGCCTTGTACTTGTGACATGTGCAATGATAATAAAGTTGAATTCTATTCTATTCTATTCTATTCTATTCTATTCTATTCTAAAAGAATAAACATGTTTACAGCTTTAGGGATTTATAGCCAGTTTAATTTCCCATTAAAAGGCCAGCTGTGAGACAGTCACTGTATACTTGAATAAAAAAGGGCTGAGGAATTTGGAATAATTAAACACCAAAACCAAAATTTAGAATTAAACTATAAAGAAAAACAACACCAGTCATTCCTTTTAAAAAATATATAATTTTTTATAATTGTCTATTATTATATTTCTTTTTGTTTTGAGTCATTAAGTATACAAGTTCATTTGTTGTATATCATACACAGGACCTAACAAAATATCACACGTTTCTACAAATAAAGGGTTGAAAACAATATATACGACAGTGAAATTTTCCTTTTTATTTATTGAATTCATGTCCCAAAAGAAAGTAATTTGCTTATAATAATTGTCACCATATTTCTACTACTCTTATGTAATTTCTTTTGAAATTGTACTTAACATATATCTGTAATTAGTCATAACAAGTTGTGGGTTGGATGCTTGAAAGTCTGAAACCAGAGCATATAGAAGGTGAAGGAGTCTGGTTCCCGCTCAGGTGATGTAGACTACTCTGAAAAGTACTACTACTCTGATTTTATTAGACCAGCAGCACCAAAAGTATGATGTCTCCCCAACTTTAAATACAGGACACAGGCACTTCTGCCTATATGTAAACACCAATAAAAACACAATAATATACATTTTAGTAATCACCTCAGTGCCCAAATTCAATGACATGTACACATTAAATGGCATTATTAATCAGTTTTTAAATGTGGAGGAACGGTTTGTAAAACAAATGACCACCACTTAATCATAATTCAGTAGCGTATAATTATGTGGCAGAAAAAAAGACGACCCAGGGTCCCTGACCAGTTATGAATTATATTATTATTGTATGTATATTTGGTATTGCTGTCCTTCTCCCTGTTTGCGGGTGTGTGTGTGTGTGTATATGTGTTTTGGCGAGCGCCGGTTTGCGGGCGCCTTCAGGCCTAGTGGGTGTGGCCCTGCTGGCGGACTGGCCACACCCGAAGCCACACACCTGCTGATCAGGCCTCGTCGGGGGAGCTACTTAGGAGAGTCTTGGAGCTCCCCCACGACGCGGGATCATTGCGTGAGACTCCACGTTAGTCACCCAGTTGAGCTTGGTTAGTGTGTGGTGTGTGTGTGTGTGTGTGTGTGTGTGTGTGTGTGTGTGTGTGTGTGTGTGTGTGTGTGTGTGTGTGTGCGCGCCCGCGGTTGTATGTGTCCTGACGGCTGCTTCTATTGTGTTCCCAGGAGAGGTGTGGAGTGCCAGACAGCAGCAGCACGGGGAGTGCTGAGACACTGGAGCGGAGAGCACAAACACTGGGAGAAGACACGACACGGGAGTCTGGGGAAAGCACGGGGATTTATTGTTGTTTAGTTCCATACACTGTAAATAAATGCACTGTTTAGACACAGAGCACCGCGCCTGGGTCCTCCTTCCCTACACCTCCACGGTCTGCCAGCCAGACTGTGACAAACAATTTCAGAAGCTAGATTTTATAACCACATTTTATATACTATGATATTTTATTTGATTCTTGAGATGAGATCAAAATAGAAATTCATTCATACATACACACTGTAAACCAGGCTCATCAAGTCTATGTGAATCTGGGACTTATTTTTGGTCACAGGCGGGTGACAGGTTTGAGGACGAGCTTCTTGGTGAGAGTGAATCTGGGCTCTGGCATTTGTTTGTATTTGTGGATGAAAAACTCTCTTTTGCTGACCTCCCTGTTCACACGTGTCAGGACAGTGAGGATATCATCCATCTCCTGACTGCAAGGAAAACATCAGAAACACACTAAAAAAAGACAACTTGAATTTTTGGAATATTTGAAACATTGACCTTTCTGATGTTTTACATAAGCACATCTTACATCACCAAAAGCAGACCTACATATTACTGTTTTCTTCCAAAGTAGCATTGTATCCTATTTCTCTCACCTTTCTGCTGATCTTGTCAGCTGCTTGCACAGCTCCTGGGTGTAGATACATCCTGTGACTCTGTTTTGAAACGTCACGAAATCCTCCACGGTGGCCATGCCGATCAGAAAGTCTGCTTCTGAAGGCACTGTCTCAAACTCTCTCCCCGGGTCTGCATTTCCTTCCAAGAAGAATTGTGTCTCCCTCCCATCCTCTTCAGGCCCCAAGCTGAAGGGACAGTATCCAGAATTTGCTTCTTCTTTTTTCAAAGCGGTCTTAAACAATAATCATTGGCTGCTTCTTCAATCATTTTTAGTTCAATTCTTTTATCTGATCTGAGGATGTTTTTCCTTTATCTTTAGGCACTTTCTAAAAACACATTTCTTCAAATTTATCGGATGCAAACTGTCAGTCCCTATAAAGATAGTGGACAGAAAACTATCTACAGCAGGTGAACAGTACATGAAATCCATGTCCCTAATAAATATGAAGAAAATCTAGCACCTGAGAGATCTGGCCCTTCAGTTTATCCAGCTACTGCTCACTTAAGTCTCATCAGACAAGGTCTTCGTGGAAGGGTGGCTGTCAACAAGCCATTCTTAAAAGGAAACGGGAAGAATGGGTTGAGGCATGCCAGATAACACAAGACCTGCAATGAAATCAGTCCAGCTCTTATGTAGTGACGGATCCAAATGTAAAACTTTTGGTGTGTGATTCTTATATAATGTTTTTTTCTTCTTTGAGGGCTCAAAGTGCTTTATGCAACCTGTCTCATTCACCTGTGGTTGTCACTGTATACAGAGGTCAAGAGAGAGGTACAACACTGGTCTATATGATGTAATGCTGTCTGGTTTGAAGCAGCATTTTAACCAGTACCTTATATAACCTATTACACCTCGGCAGCTCCTTTACCTGTAATGTTTATGTTTGGCAGTTGCTCAAATATTAAGAAGTGGTGTAAGAGTGTAAGATTTGATTTTATGATTCTTAGGTGAAAAACACTTTTCTAGAGTTTGGAAAACACCAAATAAAAAATTCCTATTTATATTTAAGAAATGACAAAAATGTACCATTTCATTTGCCACTGTGGATAATTTTTATTCAGTTCATAATTACAAAAATCACATTTATCAAACCAAACACACACAGTGTAAACTGTAATGTGAATCCGGGAATTGTGTAGACATGCAGTGTTGTATTTGGTCACAGTCGGGTCATACAAATTTGAGGACGAGCTTCTTGGTGAGAGTGTAGTTGGGCTGTGGCATTTGTTTGTGGGATAAATACTCTCCTTTGCTGACCTCCCTGTTCACACGTGTCAGGACAGTGAGGATATCATCCATCTCCTGTCTGGAAGGAACACACGTGAAACAAAAAGGATACATCTTGGATCATTTTAACAAAACACGCAGCTCATGCCAACACCATGTTTGAAAGCACCAAAAGCAGGAAGACAGAAATGTACAGAGATTTGATGCATTTGATTTGTCTTCCCTGATGACTTTTCAGCCTCAAAAAATGGGTGTAATTTTAAAACAGTTAAGACTGTGCTTTTTGTAAAACCCCTTGAATGAAAGCACAAGGTCTGATTGTGTGAAAATGTATTGAGGCGCTCTACAGAGGAAAAACTACTACATTTGTGTCTTTGTCCATAATTCTATGGACCGAACTGTATGTAACAGAAATTACATTAAAAAAATTCTACTTTGTTGGAAACTACTGCACTATGACCTTCCCATATGAGAGTAGTATGGTCTGCCATAAAGAAACTAATCACTTCAACTCACCTTCTTGCTGCTATTGTCAGCTGCTTGCACAGCTCCTGGATGTAGATAGATCCCGTGACTGTGTTTCGAAATGATCCGAAGTCCTGCAATGTGGCCATGCCGATCAGAAAGTCTGCTAGTTCAGGCACTAGCACTGCCTTATCAGGGACTGAGGCGTCTGATTGCAGTGCTCCTTTGTTTTGGTTCTCGTCCTCTCTGCTGCAGGGATAGTATCCTTTCTGGTATTCATCACCCTGACTTGCTTCAATGAAGAAGAGTTTGGGCTTCCCTGACAAGGTAGGGACTCTTCCACTTGTAAAGGGGAGCATCAGATCTTTCAGAAACACCTTTTCCCCGTCTGTGCCAAAGACACACCCCTTTTCTCCATGCGAAAGCACGCATACCACCTTAAATCAGAGGCATATTGAATAGATGTGGTGTTAAGAACAAAAAATGCAAAAGGACACATGGTAGTGGATTTTGTGAAAAGGATAAAAATAGCTGTGGTGACCACATACTTTAAGAAGAAGGTAGAAGTGAATTATAAGAGTGGAGAAAGGTTCACAAAGGTGAACTACATCAAACTACATCTTATGCAGAATCGTAAAGAGAGAGGATACTGCAAGGTGGTGTCAGGGGGGGAATGTAGCTAGGTAGATTTAAATGGTACTCTGAAGGTTGACTTTAGAAATGAAGAAGGGGAAGTGAACGAAGCCAAAAGCAAGGATTAAGTGAAGAAGAAGGACATTGTGCAGTATATAGGCAGATGTTACATGAACTATCAGGGCTGCTTATCAACCTCTGATCAGTATAAAGGTAGTATGAATGTTGGTAAATGATACCAAATTAACTAATTCACAACTGACAGTTGCCCTGGACCCAACCCTAGCCTGACGTATGCAATGAGTTAGGGATGCAGCTATCAATTATTTTTGTAATCAACTAATCTATCGATTATTTCATTGATTACTTGAGTAATCTGTTAACCAAATAAATCATGAAAAATTAGGTTTAAATTTTTTGGTGAAAAATTTGTTCATGACAGTCAGTGTTGGGGAGTACTGCATACATGTACCGGCATTACATATTTAAAATACAAAAGAAGTGTAACTGTTTTCCGTTAAAGTTACCATTTAAAAAGGTAATAATCAGAATACAGTTACTTTGTAAAAACAGATGGATAACACGGTGGTCTTTTCCTGTTTCATATTGTAAGCTATCCCCTCTTTATTTTTTGGTAATTCCACGCCGGTGGAAATCCAATGTGCAATAAGAGGCTCTAATGCCTGGGTCTCAATCTTGCGGCCCGCATAATGACATGAAGAAATATTTTTTAAAGATTAATATGCAAAAAATTATTTAATATGAAGGCAATATGAGCAGAGTGTTACAGGCATAGCCCTAAAGAATGTAGCCTAATGGGCAGTGTAGTTCGTGTTGCAGGGAGAATGTGTGGGACTGCCCCTGGTGTTATGTGTGTTTGTGAGCACGAGGAAGAGAGAAAAAGGAAAGTCAAAAAGTATGAGTTGCTATCGACTAGAAACGGGAGATGTAAGCATGTAAATATAATAATAACCACTGCAGCCAGTGCAGAGTGCCTGACGAGTCCAGTTGTAAGAGGTCATGACTCGACTGCACACTGTGTTTGCCGCCTCCAAAACAATCATTTCCATTGGATCAGCCTTTCAATGCCTCTCTCTGTCTCTCGCTAGCAAATTTGACCCAGACAGTAAAGCTAGTTCCCAGCTATGAGCCCGACACGGAACCCAACATATTAGCCAGAGGTCCCTTTACTATGGTTCGGAGCCGCGGACCTGGCCGAGGTATAAGAGAGTACAAAATAAATAAATAAAACAATTTTCACTAGCAACCAAAAACTAATGTGTACACTTGTGTCTGCATTTTTATTTTGTTAAATACGAGCAAAATGACAGCAGAAGTGCTGCCACATGTTTGGCCAAAAGAGAGTACCAATTTGTTTATTTGGTAGTTCAATAAAAAGCTTCAGTTAAGACTGTGAAAAAATTGGGTTCACGTTTGCAGTTTTGTCTTATTATGCAATATTTGAAATAAAAACAAACAAACAAACAAAACACTACATTTTCAGAAGTATTTTGTGTTTTTTTGTTTATTTGTGTATTTTTCTACTACTTGAACACTGAAGTGGCCCTCCAATGAGATGACAGTGCCAGCAGTGGCCCACAGCTCATTTAAGTTTGAGACCTCTGGTCTAATGTAAGCGTCCTGTTAATGCTGATGGTGTCATTTACACAGTGGAGCCAGAGCCAGCAGTGCATGGACAGGAATGCATTTCTTACTTGGAAAATCGGACACCACTTCACATTTAAAGAACAAAGGGATGAGCAAAATCTGACCATGCAATCCAAACTGTTTGCCAGCAAACAAGCTGCTCTCAGCTGGAAGTAAATCTTTTTTTCAAAACTAACATTAGCCTACTGCAACTGCTTTGTTTAAGTTGTGGTAGCTACCTGGGTTATATCCAATTCAGTATCTTTGATGTACTACTGCTGTGTGATTTATTACTATTAATGAAGGCTGCATTAACAACCTGCTAGCTGCAAATAATCATGTGCAGTTCAGAAAGGAGACAAAAAGAAAACGTATTACTGATACAGGAGTAGCTTTCTATATGAGATCACTGCAAAAGGTGCAACATTACCTAATGTCCACCCTACTGTTACTCATTTTATATTAAGATTTAAAAAATCTAGTTGGTATTGGTATGGTGAGTAACCTTCAGTAATAGTAATAAATCACACAGCAATAGTACATTCATGAAGTTGTAAAAAGCATGACAGTATATTAAGTAATCCAAAGTGTTCAGAATACATTACTCTCACTGAGTAATAAAATACATTGCAAAATAGATTTTGGGGCATGTATTCTGTAATCTGTAGTGGAACACATTTTAAAAGTAACCTTCCCAACACTGATGACAGTGCAGATTTCTGAAATTTTGTGTAAATTTAAACATGTAAAAATGTGATTATTTAAAATGAAAAAACTGTGTGAAACTTTCTAACCATATATAAAATGCATATTACCAGTGATGGGAATAACTGCGTTACTAACAGCGTTACTTTTTTCAGTAATAAGTAATCTGACTAATTACTATTTCTATCGTTACAACGCCGTTACCATTACTAACAAAAAAATGCGGTGCGGTTGCGTTACTATTTTTCAGCAAACAGACGGTTGAAGCTGTCTTCAGCTTACAGCATCTTATATCAGTTGCACCGAAGTAGCTGTAAGTAATCTGGGCGCTACAGCTTTAAGAGAACCATCAGTCTTGGACTGATGGTTCTCTTAACCTCTAGTGTCTTAACATCTGGTTCAGGTGTTACCACCACAAAAGGCCCTAACCACCTTTAAGCTACAGCTCAGTGCAGCAGCTTCAGCAATGGAGGTGGTCCATTCGGACTTAATGTCCCCAGTCTCCCTTGGGATGGGTCGAAGCTCAGCCGGACCGTGGCCTCTGCCAGGTGTTCCCAGTGCACCCTCACTATATGTTTAGGCTTGCCAGGTCTATCCAGCCTCCTCTCCCACCACCTGGTCAGAATCACCACCAGGTGGTGATCGGTTTACACCAACACCAGACTGAGACAGAGTGCAGCAACTCTCCAGGAGACTGGTTCCAGAGCCTGATCTAGCCGGTACATCTCGACTTCACGCAATATATTCCATATCCTATTCGCTAGTCTCGGTAGCCAAGGGTCTGTCCACCAGGGTTTCCGCCCCTGGCTGCCAACCAGCACACAATACACCTGACCCCTATGGCACCTCCTGTGGGTGTTGGGCCTACAGGAGGGTGGGCCCATGTCCCTTTTTCGGGCTGTCCCAGCCAGCCCACATAGACTAAGGCCTGCCCACCAGACACTCACTGTTGGGCACCCTCCCCAGGCCTGGCTCCTGGGTAGATCCCGGTAACCCTATGCTGGGAAACTGTGCCCTGGATATTCTGCTTATAGGGGTTTTTGAATTGCTCTGTCTGGTCCCTCACCCAGGGCCAATTTGCCATGCAAAACCTTACCAGGTTACAAAAAGTCCTTGGCAACATAGCCTCTGGGATCACTGGGACATGCAAATCCAGGGATTTATAAAATAAATTAAGAATATAGAATGGTGGTTGAGGATACAATTCCAAAGATGTATGAATCTACTTACCAAGGCATTATCATTCACAAAATTCTTCTTGCTGTACATTCTTAATTCATTTCGTATTTGTGCTGCAGTCAGGTTGTTGTGTATCAGCACTTTAAAGCCTAAGCTTGTGAACACTGTGTTCAGAGCATCTGTGCCACATAGAAAAGAAACAAATGAAGGTATAGCAGTAGATTACAAAACCAAAGAATATCTGATCTGTATGTGCAGTAACTGGTGCAGGTCTCAGTGCTTCTAGTTAAAACAGTCATACATAAATCGGATCATGATATGGTTTGAAGGTAAGAACTCTACCTGCATCCTTCTGAGTTCCCCTTCGATGACATAGACATGTTTCAGTAGTGAAGGTCTCATTACTGATGATCACACATAAACCATGAGACTTATGAGTCAAAGTGTAGTATTCTGACTACAGGACACAAACAAAGCAAATGTGAATTATTATGTTTTTACATTAATATAAATTTTAGTGTTCCGACAAAAGAATGAATGAAAGCATAAAAGTCTGAACGAACTACCTGATCAGGAAGAGAGGTGGGCTGTGATCGTGCATCAGTGTAAATAATCTCTCCTCTGCCTTAGAGACAAAAGAACAATATATTTACATGCCCAGTTTTATTATGACAAAATAATAAAAACCAGAGTGACTGTAGGAATTCCTAAAAAATAATTACAAATTTTTCTGAACAGAGATACTTACAACTGCACTGAGTTTCAGTTACAGACAGAGGAAGATGGGATTCATTTGTGTCAAAAAACCTTTGTGGGAATAAACATCACAGTGATCAGCAAACTGACGCACAGAATTAAATGTTCAGAAACACACAGACAGATACACTTGTCAATACTGACATGAGGAGGTAACATCTGCTGCTGCTGGGGGACTCCTGTAACGAGTACAATCATTTGATGATGTTCACAGAAACACACTGTTTACATCTAAATGTTTTTCTGTGGTAAAGTGAAAAATGTCTCTCATACCTTGAACGTAGTTCTCTACAATCATTGCCAGCTCAGGATCAATCTCTTGGAGTATTTCATGCAACACACTGACATTTGTGTCTGATATTAAATCTTTCTTTTCCATCTCAGCAATCACCTCCAGCACTGTCTGGAATTAACAGCAAAGATGGTTTTAGTTCACAGAGGCTCTGCAGCTACACTATAAATCTATCAACTGCTTCACAGCAAAATGCTGCTCAAATGCCAGTTTAAAGACACAAATCTTCAGCTCTGTAATAAAACAAGTCAGCTGGGTGCACAGATCATAGACTGAAATTCTCTGTGACCTTCAGTTTTTAGTTTAGATTTAGGGATGGATGCACTTAGAATAATATGTTTAAAGCACTTCTTAAATGCTTTCACATTTCAGATCCAGAAGTTAGCTTTATATATGTTTTGTTTATTTTTTTACATCCAGTCTATGATCAAGAGAAACATAGAAATGAACCACTGTTCATTATGTTAACACATGTCTTTGAAAAATGTGGAGAGGCTTTGTCTTCATTGGCATTTCTGTTTGGCGCCAGCTATACAAAAAAGAGGCTGGTTATGATGGAAGCTGTTAAATTTTGTGGTGGGTCAAGCAAAACTTTCTATATATAAAAGAAGAAAAATTAAGATTAATAATATTGCAGGGAAAAGGGTTGATACAACTTTCATTTAGCTGGTTAAATATAGATGTCGACAAGTTCTACGAGGGCCTGATATCCACACGAGGACATTATACTGCCACTGTTCTTTTAAATTTAAAATGTCCCAATATGTGGATCTCACTTTTCTCAGAAACAAAAATCAGGAAAAAAATAAAAATCTGTAAATTCTTTGTTTTTACATTCATCTGTTCCCAATCAGCTCAAATAGCAAAGAGAAATTAAAAATTTCATGCCATGAAAGATTTCGGATCTTAGGAGGTTAAAACTGAATTTCCATTGTATCCATTGACAAATAATTTAACTGATTTTTCTTCTCAGTGGTGCTTTAAGAAAAGAGTGTGTTTTGTTATATATGGTCAATTATATTTCAGCCCTGTGTTTCTGTGACAATTTTTTTTCTTCTTGTGATGTACTGATGTTCATTTATTGAGAAATAAATGTTTTGTTAAAAAGAAAATCACCACAGGATTTAAAATCTGAAGCCCAGATGCAGTTGTTTCTTAATGACTACATCCTGTAGATGTAGATATGGTGAGTTGATTTTTAAATAGCTGGAAAGGTGTGCAAATGTTATCTCACTTTGCATTGATCCAGTGTGCTTTTCAGCAGCTTTGATCTCAGTAGAAACTTCATGATTGCGATATTGTCGTTATTCATAGCATCACATATTTTGTACAGCATCACCCTAACAGTGGGGAAAAAAGAAGAAAAAATAAAAATGTGGAGAGAAAGCCAAACAGGCAAAAGATTTTGTAATTCAAACTGATAGCATTTAAGTACTAATTATTACTATATGCATGCTGTCATATTAAAGTCAATGTGGGACTGCGTTCACCTGTACTGTGACAGAACAGGACTCCCATCTGTGTCCTTTGATCGTTTGCTATCTATGCCCAGGGACCTGACGAGGTCTACTCGATCAATAGTTGAGAGAAGCTGAGAAAGGAAACAATTGTTCTGCAGGAGACCTTTTTCCTCTAAGCTTGAGAACAGGTCTTTGATATTAGTGATCTGTGGGGTGGGGGGGGGGGGGGGGGGTCATTAGAAAGTCTATCAGTGAATATGAACATATCTAAGCAATCTATCATACTGTCAGTCCTACAAGTGACGCATCCATAAACATGTCAGTAAAACAAGTGGAAGGATAACAGTATAGAACATGCAGCACTGACCCCTTTCAGATGACTTCTACTAAAAACATCACGACACAGGAAGCAAAGTGCTGCCACCTCAGTAGAGTCCAGCTCGTCTTCTAGAGTTGAGTACAAGCTTTGTATCACAGACCTGCTCCCACCAGCACAGGCCTGGATGGACTGATAGATACAAACACTAAGTACCATAGGCTATATGAATGTAGCAACAGTCTTTGAGATGACCCTATGTCATACAGCTTGCAATATTATGTGAAGGAAATTGATTAAACAGCACATTATCTCTCTGACACAAATGTTGTAACTTATTTGAGCTGCTCTGCCTTTCCAGAAGTAGGACCTCACCTCCATTTGACTGGAGCCGTCTTGTGACAGAACATAGAGAGAAACAGAGTTACACATCCAACTAGAATATGATCTCAGACACAACATTTCTCTGTGTGTGTAATTACCTTGCTGAAGTAAAGAAGCTTGGTCAGGCTTAGGTACAAACAGGGTGTCATTCAGTTGAGGGAAAGTACTTTTAATGTTTTCATCAGTTTGCAGGAGGTTCAGAAAAGCTCCGCAGGTATCGTCTCCTTTACTCATGATCTTAATCACGAGCTCAACAACATGTCCCTCCACATCTTTTCCGCTGATACTTTTGAGGTTGTTGTACTCCTGTTCAGTGATCAGCTCCTTCTCATAAACTTTGTTGAGGATCAGCCTGTAGTCTCCAGACAGAATCGTTTGGATGGCTGTTTTATTTCTCCTCACAATGTCTTTGGCAGACATGCTGAGTCTGCATTACAGACATTTACACAGTTTAAATATCACAACTGTAACTAACAGCAGCACACAGGTTTTGTTAACTTACAAAGTCTTCATTTTAAATGTAATAGTTATTGCATGTTACCTCTTTTGGTGTCCTTGAGAGTGTGCGCACAGATGATTCAGCGGCCCTGCTTCATTGCATTATGTTCTGCAAAAGAATATACAACTCCTCAAAGCAAATACTTTCATTCTTCTGTAAGCTACTGTACTTGCTGCAGTAATTAATAATGGCTGGAAACAAAGCGATCATTTTGCAAGAAACGTGATTGTGCCTGAATGATAATTTCATGTGTGCCCTGTGGAAGACTACTTAGCCTAAAATGTGTATTACAACAACTTGTTGGGAAAAATTTGTTTAGACATAAATGTTGATGCCGTAATAATGAAAACTCAGACATGGTTGTAATTTCCATTCAAAATGTAGCTGTATGAAATGTATAACAGTCCGTTAACCAAATAATTCAGATCTTCTCTGTCTAAAATGTTAAGTGACAGACAAAATAATAATACTACTGATAACAAATATATTTTGCTTATATAGCTGTTTTGTGCACCATCAGTACCTATCAAAGAGGAAGCAGGCTGGACCTGTAGTGTATAACTACTCTGTCCTACAATCAAGTTTATGAGGATTTTTTTGTTTGTTTTTGTTGTTTTTTTTCCTTTTTCAAAGATAATATTTGAGAGAATAACTAATAACCTCTCAGAAGTCACCCTGGTTTTCTCCATCCTACCCAAATGTAAAAGGGGATATATTTCCTCAGGCTGCATTTCCCCATCTGCACGTTTGTCCCCATTCTATAAAGCACACATCCAGACCTACCACGAAGTAGATCATTTCCCTAGCAGGCACCTGCATGAGTCAAGCTGTAACTATCACCAGTTAATACAGGCTTGTTTCCTAAATGATCTTAACAGGCTGGAACAAAAGGCACTTATTCAAGTGGATGAGCAGAAGGTGACTCTGTGTGACAGCAGAAAAGTGTGATCAGAGGATTTCATTGAAGATATTTGTTTATTTTTGTTTTTGAACAAAACATTGTTTTGCCATTTTGGCTGGTAATTGCAAATGTAACTCAGTCCTCACAGACAGAATGTTAAAATGTCAAACACTATAGTAGGAATAAACGTGTTTACAGCCTTGGTATTTATAACCAGTTTTATTTCCCATAACTAGACCAGTTGTGAATGGGTTAGAGCAGGGGTCTCAAACTTAAATGTTCTGGCCACACACATGGCGGCTCATTAAATAATTTAATTATTTTTTGCTTTTTAAAGAACTTGTTTTAACATTGCACACAACAACAAACAAATCCTCTCTAACAAAAAAAACTTCAAGGGCCAAACTCCATCATATTTTTTTTCACGTCAATATACGGGTGGCTAGTTTGAGACCCCTGGGTTAGAGGAAAATATCATCAACTAAATAACTCACGTCACTTTTGGCACAACACGTATACATGAAATTACACGTAATCACAGGGTACTTGGGATCTAACAGTGTAATTATTTTATAGAATCCTGCAAAAAACTGACTTATTACAGAAATTACACATAATTACAGGCTACTTGTGCCTTAGCTGCGGGTGCTACCATGTAATTGCCTGCAAAATGCACATAAGGGGTACTTGCACCTTAGTCCTAGGGCTGGGTATCGTCACTGATTTCTAGAATCGATTCGATTTGACTCCTCCGTGAATCGCAACCTTATCGTGGTGGAGGGGTTTGTGTGTCCCAGGGATCCCAGGGGCTATGTTGTCTGGGGGCTTTTGCCCCCTGGTAGGGTCTCCCATGGCAAATTGGTCCTGGGTGAGGGACCAGACAAAGAGCGATTCAGAAGACCCCTATGAAAAAAACACAGAGGGAACAGTTTACCCTGCCCGGGATAGGGTTACCGGGGCCCCGCCCCTGAGCCAGGCCCGGGGAGGGTGCCCGAGGGCGAGCGTCTGGTGGCCGGGCCTTAGTCCACAGCCCGAAGAGGAGACATGGGCCCATCCTCCCGCAGGCCCACCACCCGCAGGAGGCGCCATAGGGGTCGGGTGCATTGTGTGTCGGGTGGCGGCCAGGAGCGGAGGCCCTGGCGGACTGACCCCCGGCTGCCAAGACTGGCAATAGGGACATGGAATGTCACCTCTCTGGTGGGGAAGGAGCCTGAGTTAGTGCGTGAGGTTGAGAGGTACCGGCTAGATATAGTCGGGCTCACCTCTACGCACGGCTTGGGCTCTGGAACCAGTCTCCTGGAGAGGGGCTGGACTCTGTCTCAGTCTGGAGTTGCCCCTGGTGAGAGGCGGCGGGCTGGGGTGGGTATTCTAATATCCCCTCGGCTTGCTGCCGGTACGTTGGGGTTTTTCCCGGTGGACGAGAGGGTTTGTTCCCTGCGCCTTAGGGTCGGGGAACGGGTCCTGACTGTCATCTGCGCTTATGCGCCGAGTGGCGGTTCGGAGTACCCAGCCTTCTTAGAGTCCCTGGGGGGGGTGCTGGAAGGTGCTCCACCTGGAGACTCTGTTGTCCTGCTGGGAGACTTCAATGCTCACGTGGGTAACGACAGCGAGACCTGGAGGGGCGTGATTGGGAGGAACGGCCTCCCTGATCTGAACCCGAGCGGTGCTTTGTTATTGGACTTCTGTGCTAATCACAGTTTGGCCATAACGAAAACCTTGTTCGAACATAAGAGTGTCCATAAGTGCACGTGGCACCAGGACGCTCTAGGCCGCAGGTCGATGATCGATTTTGTAATCGTATCACCAGACCTGCGACCATATGTTCTGGACACTCGGGTAAAGAGAGGGGCTGAGCTGTCAACTGATCACCACCTGGTGGTGAGTTGGATCAGGTGGCGGGGGAGGACGCTGGACAGACCTGGTGCACCTAAACGCGTAGTGAGGGTGTGCTGGGAACGACTAGCAGAGGCCCCAGTCCGCGAGATCTTCAACGCACACCTCCGGCAGAGCTTCAACAGCATTCCGAGGGAGGCGGGGGACATCGAGTCCGAATGGACCATGTTCAGCGCCTCCATTGCCGAAGCTGCTGCATTGAGCTGCGGCCGCAAGGTGGTTGGTGCCTGCTGTGGTGGTAATCCCCGAACCAAATGGTGGACACCAGAGGTGAAGGGAGCCACCAGGCTGAAGAAGGAGTCCTATCGGGCTTGGTTAGCCTGTGGGACTCCGGAGGCAGCCGACAGGTATCGACAGGCCAAGCGGAATGCGGCTCGGGCAGTGACTGAAGCAAAAACTCGGGTGTGGGAGGAGTTCGGAGAGGCCATGGAAAAAGACTTTCGGACTGCCTCGAAGAGGTTCTGGCAAACCGTCAGGCGTCTCAGGAGGGGAAAGCGGTGCTCTACCTGCACTGTGTATAGTGCTGGCGGAGCGCTGCTGACGTCGACTGAGAAAATTGTCAGGCGGTGGAAGGAATACTTCGAGGACCTCCTTAATCCCACTGACGCGTCTTCCAAGGAGGAAGCAGAGTCTGGGGATGAGGGGAATGACCCGCCAATTTCTGGGGGCGAGGTCACTGAGGCAGTTAAACAACTCCTTGGTGGCAGAGCCCCTGGTGTTGATGAGGTCCGCCCCGAGTTCCTGAAGGCTCTGGACGTTGTAGGGCTGTCCTGGCTGACACGCCTCTGCAATGTTGCGTGGAGATCAGGGGCAGTACCCGTGGATTGGCAGACCGGGGTGGTGGTCCCCATCTTTAAGAAGGGGGACCGGAGGGTGTGTTCCAACTACAGGGGGATCACACTCCTCAGCCTCCCTGGGAAAGTCTATGCCAGGGTGCTGGAAAGGAGAGTTCGTCCGCTAGTCGAACCTCTGATGCAGGAGGAACAATGCGGTTTTCGTCCTGGTCGCGGAACACTGGACCAGCTCTTCATCCTCTCGAGGATACTTGAGGGTGCATGGGAGTTTGCCCAACCAGTCTACATGTGTTTTGTGGACTTGGAGAAGGCATTCGACCGTGTCCCTCGGGGTGTCCTGTGGGAGGTGTTGCGGGAGTATGGGGTGTCTGGCCCATTGCTACGGGCCATTCGATCCCTATACAACCGTTGCAAGAGCTTGGTTCGCATTGCCGGCAATAAGTCGGACTCGTTCCCGGTGGGTGATGGGCTCCGCCAGGGCTGCCCTTTGTCACCGGTTCTGTTCATAATTTTTATGGACAGGATTTCTAGGCGCAGCCAAGTGGCGGAGGGCTTTCGCTTTGGTGGCCTCAGGATCTCATCTCTGATCTTTGCGGATGATGTGGTTCTGTTGGCTTCATCGGGTGAGGGCCTCCAGCTCGCACTGGAGCGGTTCGCAGCCGAGTGTGACGCAGCGGGAATGAGGATCAGCACCTCCAAATCTGAGGCCATGGTTCTCAGCCGGAAAAGAGTGGAGTGCCCACTCCGGGTCGGGGATGAGGTCCTGCCCCAAGTGGAGGAGTTCAAGTATCTCGGGGTCTTGTTCGCGAGTGATGGGAGAAGGGAGCCGGAGATCGACAGACGGATTGGGGCTGCAGCTGCAGTAATGCAGATGCTGCACCGGTCCGTCGTGGTGAAGAGGGAGCTGAGTGTAAAAGCGAAGCTCTCAATTTACCGGTCGATCTACGTCCCTACCCTCACCTATGGCCACGAGCTGTGGGTAGTGACCGAAAGGACGAGATCGCGGATACAAGCGGCGGAAATGAGCTTCCTCCGAAGGGTGGCTGGCATCTCCCTTAGAGATAGGGTGAGAAGTTCGGCCATCCGGGAGGGGCTCAGAGTAGAGCCGCTGCTGCTCCACATCGAAAGGAGCCAGCTGAGGTGGTTTGGGCATCTGGTAAGGATGCCCCCTGGGCGCCTCCTGGGTGAGGTGTTCCAGGCATGTCCCACCGGGAGGAGGCCCCGGGGCAGACCCAGGACCCGCTGGAGAGATTATATCTCTCGGCTGGCCTGGGAACGCCTTGGTGTTCCCCCGGATGAGCTGGAGGAGGTGGCTGGGGAGAGGGAGGTCTGGGCCTCTTTGCTTAGGCTGCTGCCCCCGCGACCCGGCCCCGGATAAAGCGGATGAAGATGGATGGATGGATGGATTCGATTTGAATCGGGGAAATTTTGCCTCAGAAAGTCATAAATATTATAATTCTGATCATTTATCAGTACATATCCATATTTTCATATCTATAAAAAGAAAGCTGACAGTTGTGAGACTTCATCAGAGGTTTAAGCATCACAGCAGATGCCTTTGTGTGAAAGTAACTGAGGATAAAACACAAAAACATGAAAGAGATTTTCCTGGCCTGTGATTTTATAGCAGATAACAAACTTAAAAATATTCTGCAGTAGAACGAAAACTAAAGAAAACCATGAATCAACATATAAACAACACCTGACGCTGCTGAAGTGAAGCAGAGCAAAGTTACACAGGTTTAGAGACACAGCTAAGCTTTTTGCAATTTCACATTAAAACAGTTTAAATTTCTTCTGTCTTGAACAGCCGAAATGAGACTTTCTTGTTGGAAGTCAGTTAAATTAAAAACAAAAATCAACAACGGCCTGTTCATGACGGTGTGTAATAAGCAAACGAACAATGCAGAAAACAGAGATTTTTAGATGGGAAAGTGTTCTTAAAGTACAGAGGGAGAGTGAGAGAGAGAGATGTACTTGAAGTGTAATTTTATCGTGGTGGTAGCAAAACAGCAAAAGTAAGAGAGGACGATGTTTATGTGAAGCAAAATGTGGATCTTCTTTTGCTGCTGGTTCAGTCAGTTTTGGTTGGAGAGAGACAAAACCCGCTTCTTTAAAATCTAGAGCCAAAAGGGCGTAAACACAAAGCGCGGACGCGCCTACGCGTCAGAATCTGTGAGCTCTCGGTCTTCATCCCCGACGGCGTCGCCGACATGCTGTCGAGTGAGAAAGCCGACATCTCACTGATCTCACGTTTTTGTGCAGAATTCGTGTGCCTGCTCTCATTTACTGTTTTAGCTGTTTGGTGTTTATTGAAATTTTGTGAGGTTTAACCTGAAATTCTGGCGTTTTGGGCAAAATAAAGTTATATTTAAAAATCAGGATTCAGGATTTGAATGAATCGATATCGTGTTACTCAATCTAGAATCGATTTTAATTGGAAAATCAATAATCAAAACCTACCCCTACTTAGTCCCTCCATAACACGTACCCTAGAAAGTAAACGGTACTTGTTTCATTTGAAAACTGGTCTCTCCTTCTTCTCAGCTGGGCCTTTAGCTAGCAACACTGAAAAGAAACTGCACACAGACAGTTTGTGTGTTTGCTGATGTTTGTTGAGCTGATAGAAATGTTGCATTTGAAATTACCTGACACTCCAAAAAAAAAACCTCACTCCCTTTATGCTCGCTGGTCGTCAGTGGGGTTAGCTAGATGATGAAGTACCGCAAACATAACTTATGGACACCCGAAGTCGTTCCAGCCACAAGTAATACTAATAATTGTTGCCTCCTGTAATGTTATATATCAAACTGCACCAGTAGAGGGTGGTGTCATTAAAAAGTAGAAGTATAATCCTGTCCATAAAGTTTATGAGCTGCGTTCATTAAAAGTCACTTGTTCCTTGCTAATGATAAATAAATAAAAAGGCCCATTTAAACCCCTAACTATGGCACATGTGTTTGCCTCTTTAATCTCTTTTTATATCACATCTGGTGATTAATACACGAGCAGGACTGCCTTTCATGTGTTTCTCGCAGCGACGAAGTAATGACTCCATTCAAAAACGTCAAACCGAAAGTAACGAGCCTGTTTTGAAAATGAAAAGGAAAAAAACTACTCAAGTGAAGTAGATGTAAATTTAAAACTGTACTTAGCACAGTAACAAAATATCTGTCTTTACTGCCCACCTCTGCTGTTGTCCACGTCCAGGTTAATGCATGCACTGTTGATACTTCCGCTGAAGTGTAATCACAAGTGAAACACAGGCGCTGTGTCCCAATTCAGGGTCTGGACGCTTGAAGTACGTGCACTACGCGTACTACGTACGGCGCGTACTATGAGTACGAGAAGTGCGGAAGTGAGAGGCTTGTGAAATGGGACGGTCTAGCCCTTCGTTGCGCTGTTCAGGTTGCCTAGCAACCATGATACTAACCGCGAGAAACGTTACATACAGCATTGTTTGACAGAAATGAAGGAGAAAAATGTTTTGTCATGACATCACTTTGATTAGTTGAGTATCTGAGGCTGAGGCCACGGGACTGTAAAACATGATTGTTGGGCTTCATTTCTGTACTGAACAGTCATTTGAAGAGTAGTTAGTAAATAACAATTAGCTAATGTTGTTCATGAGACTAAAATCATCTCACTGTGGTAATGTAAATATAATATGGCCAATATTATATTATTTCCAGATTATTATGATATATATATATATATATATATATATATATAGTACACTTTGAATTGGGACAGCCGTCGTCGCGTGGCGGTGACATAATCGCACTTGAAATGCGTACTTCAAGCGTGAAGACCCTGAATTGGGACACAGCAAAGGCCGAGGATTATTACAGCCGGCGAGAACAGCGGACTCCCGGCACATCGTTTTCACCCCCCCCCCGCGGTCTTTTCGCTACTCAGGTTAAATGTCTGTGAAGGTTCTCAGTCATCCAGGTCATCGTGGTCAAAGGAGCTTGCAAAGAAAAGCGTCTGGACTTCTTTAAGTTACTTGAAGACGTTTCACCTCTCATCCGAGAAGCTTCTTCAGGGAAGGGATCTCAAAACTGGATTATAGATGGCAGAGAGTTGGTGTCGTAAACCACCGCCTCTGTTCAAAGATGGTCGCTCACAGTGGACATAGATGGCTTCTTTCACTCCTCTTTCAAACCATCTGTCCTCTCTGTCCAAAATGTGAACATTGGCATCCTCAAAAGAGTGTCCTTTATCCTTAAGATGCAGATGGACAGCTGAGTCTTGTCCTGTGGAGGTGGCTCTTCTGTGTTGTGCCATGCGCTTGGGAAGTGCCTTCCCAGACGCCTTAACACCCACTCACATCCTGGGCCATCTGACCTCAGGAATTCGCATGATAAGGTGGGGCCAGGTTTCACAATGAACTCACCCGAAACTCTGGCTGATTGGGACCCACACCCAGTTCCACACCTTGGCTCAGGCGATTAGAGGATCATCAGGGGATCCTTTTGTCCCTGTGTGGGGGGATACTCCCACTAGGTTTATATCTGGGACTCTCCACCATTTGACCTTAGAACTGAAGAAGCTTCTCGGATGAGAGGTGAAACGTCTTCAAGTAACTTAAAGAAGTCCAGACGCTTTTCTTTGCAAGCTCCTTTGACTACTCAGGTTAAACAAACCCCAGTAGCTGTCTATTGTATTGAGTGTCCACTAAAATAAAAATAAAAGCGTTCTAACATCTCACCTGCTTGTTTTTATTAAGGTATGTACACGTATGTACATGTACACTATTTTTATTAATAGAGATTTCACTACTGAGGTTAAACATGATATATAAGTCACTTAGATCACTTCTAAATGTTAATGTTTGGTTTATTTCAGTGTTTTATTTGTTCCTGAGTAAACCGGTTTGGCTGTGATTAAAGTTAAGCTTCATAACATATTACTCACAGTTAAATTATGAGGGGACGGCAGTAAAAACTCCGGACCTGTGACGTCATCAAGTACGCTGGTGTTCCAATTGTACAAATCGCGAGTCCGTACTCCCGTGCGTTCTCGGCGGCGTACTTGAGAATTGAGAAAGGGCCTCACATTTCTTCTAGAGCCAAACCACACCTACATATATACATTGCAACACGTTCTCACTCCTCATCAAATATGCGACGCAGGGTCAGAGTCTGCTTCGCTTATCAACGACTATGGAAAGTCAGCGAGTGTCAATAATGTTAATATAGCATCCAGTCGAACTGAGAAGGCCAGAACTGATGGTTGTTGAATGACCTTTATTATTCCTTGCCGTGTATCAGACAACGAACCAACGTAAGAGCTAGACAAACAAATAAAACAATTACCATGTTATTTATGTAACACCATTTTAACCGCTCATTATGCTGGTCTAACCGTTAACCGTTAACCATTAAACTATATAATACATATTATGCATTTCAGATTGCTCAAATTAAGTCATATACATTACAAACCTTGTTCCCCTGTCAACTGTATCTAGAACCATTAATTTTGTACAATTTAACCATGTTTTTCTCTTCCTTTTCTCCGTTAGCATTAGTTTCCGTTTTCTTCCGTCTTTTTTGTACATCAAGTTGGTTACCGTTACATCGTTCACTTCCGGTCATGCAGGAAGTTACCAAAATAAAACCACAAACGTTATATTACGTGAATATGAGCTAGCTCTACATATCCGCCGTTACAGTGAATGTGGTTATGTTAGTAATACAACGAGCAGAGGCGGAGCCAGACATTTGAAACACCCGGGGCTTAGCCCTAAAGGGTAGTATGCATGTGGGGTTTTTTTTGTTTTTTTTTGGGGGGGGGGGGGGGGGGGGGGGGGGCAGAAATGACTGAAAGATTAATAGGCTCTGTTTTGAGTTTTGTTCAAAAAAGAATGACTTCATATAGGAAAAAAATATATCACATATGCAGGACACCTTAAACTAGTTTTTTTAATTAAGCAGCGAGGCAGAACAAAATCAGGGCTGTATCAAGACACAGGGACTAAACCCCAATTCAACCAGACCCAGAACTGATCCGGAATTAAAACTGGACTACAAGAGTTCAAAATCAGGACTACTGAGGACTTAACCAAGACAGAACAAGAATCAGAACTAGATGACAGTAGCACTAAAAATCATCATAGACCTGCACTACACTAATTTTTTAATTCTACCAAAGTCCACTATTTAGATTGAGAAAAGTTTCTATAATTATTTAGCCTTGTTGTGCAAACAAGCCTGCAGAACTTAATAAATATAGAATTTGAAAAATAACACACCTAAAAAGAAACACTAGGTATGACCCATATGGAAAAGATATATATAAATCTTATAAAGTTTGTATCTGTTTTGTGTGAAACTTGTATGAAAAGCATACAAGAGTGAAAACAGATATAAGATCCCTTGAAGAATTATATAATGAAACTTGTATGTTTTGGATTCTTACTAAAACAATATATGAAAGTAATGAGAAAGTGGCCACTTTCATGAGTAAATCATATAAGTTTTTACTATTTCTTTTCCATATGGGGAGATACATGAGTACCTATGATACGGTGATACTTTTGGTAAACAACCATTTGACTAACATGTGTGTCTCACCTGCTCTTGTTCCATCTCTGTTCTGTCCTCATTCTCCTCTCTCTCCCTCTCTGTTCCTCTCTCTCTCCCTCTTTGTGCTGACAATCATCAAATATACAGTTGAAACCAGATATTTACAAACTCTTCAGATAAAAACACTTTTTTAATTGTAACATCAAATCAGACTAAATGTTTATTTTTTTTAGATTGATAAATATAAAAAACATATTTGTTAACTTTAAGAGTAAAGAGAGAAACTGTCTGTATTTCTTAATTGCAAATGGCACCAAATTGTATTCAAAACTGAGCCACACTTATGGAGCTCCACAATTCTTTTCCAGGTGTTTTGGTTGACATCTCTTGATTTTCCCATTTTAAAGAAACAGGCTCTGTGTTTTGCCTTATATGCATCCACAGGTGTGTCTCCAATTTACTCACATGGACTCTGCTAACCTATCAGAAGCTTCTTCAGCTCAGAATGGAATTGTCTGCAGTTTTCTTATCAATTAACAATAAACTTAGTGTACATGTACTCCTAAATTTGATGAAAGTGATAAAAAAAAGACAGCTCTGTCTCTCTTTATTCTGACATTTAACTCATTCAAAAGATATTTCAATATTTATTTATCCAAAACAAAACAAGTTTACTCTAACTTGATGTTGTACAGTAAAAAAATGTTCTTGTGTTTTCCGTAAAGTGTATATAAATATCTGGTTTAAACTGTGACTATACTGCTGTGTATTGAAGTTCCTCTTCTAATATACTGAACAACATACAAAGCACAATATATAAAATACTACCAGAGTTTTTTCTTTGAAAGAAGCCCCTTATGTCCATTCTTGTATATCAGTGCATTACTGAAATCGATTTATTTAGCCGTGGAGGGAAACAACTGAAAATAAGAAATAAACACACGTAAGCTAAGACTCTCTAAAGAAACAGCATTGTTGTTGTTCGGCTTTTCATTTCGCCATTTGTTGATTCACTTGAAGAGCAAGTAACGTAATATGGGTCAAGTGATCAGTTTGTTATCAATCTTTCGTGATACACCGTCATATTTACATTATTTGTACAGTACGAATGATTTGCTTTGGTACCTGGTCGAACTTCAGTTCTCCTCTGTCTGCCTCGCTCCGTTTCTCCAACAGGCAGCAGCTGTCCCCGCCCCGCTTAGTGCCTGAGCTCGGATCATACCAATATTAGGGGGGATTTATGCACAGTCGTAAATTCCCACAGTGTGCACTATGTGCTTCGAGTATTGTGTGTAGTTTTTGTTTTATACAGTTGTCAGCAAGGCATCTAACTATGAAAAAATTACACTCCAAAAGACCCCGGGCTTCAGAAAAAACAACCCGGGCTTAAGCCCAGTAAGCCACCCCCCCGCTCCGCCACTGACAACGAGTGCTAATATAACAGCTTTAAGATGCATTTGTAGATATTATTACGTGTTTTACTGTCTTTATGGTGCTAGTTTAACGTTACGTGTAAAGGTTAGCTTATATTACAATAAGGCTGTTACTATTTAAACGATTTTAGGACAGAAATATTAGCCTCTGTGATGAAGTAATGAGTTACTACTTAAAAAAGTTTCCAGTAAAGTGATTAATCGCAGCCACAGATTGACAGTAAATAAAGCTTCAATGCATCTATAAAAATATGTGCAAGTTTCAGTGCTTCGTTTACATTGTATGATACTTATACTGATCTAGGTCAGTGTAAAATACAATCCTAGCTGTCTGAACAAGCAGGGGAAGGCGGGGCTTGTTCTTTCTTAACCAATTGGGTTTCGAATTTATTCTTTGGGGTTTCTTATATGTATAATATTTATATTTTATTACCGATTTAAATGAGGTCAACTCAAGTGATTGACAGCTAATTGATGAATCACACTTAACAATAACAACGTTGCACTGCATTACTGAGTCCTAAAACTCACTGCGCTACATACCAAACTGCACCACTGTGGAATACTGTCGAAGAATAATGCTGTCCAGGAATATAGTTAAGATGGCTAACTGATAAACACACATGTAAGCTGTACTACATTCAACGATCTTTATGTGCTACGTTCGTTAAAAGTCACTTGTTCTTTGCTGACGACTTCATTATCAGCCACCATTGCAATAATAAATAAATAAAAAACACGGGCGCACTTTAACCCCTGGCTATGGCACACGATTTTGCCTTTCATGTCTGTAATATCTCCTGGTGATGAATACACGAGCAGGACTGCCTTTCACGTGTTTCTGTTTAGGCTCAAGTTTTTATGTTTGGAGGCTCCCAGTGACGAAATACAACAAATAATGCCAGTTTTCTCGATTCTCTCGCCAGTCCGAACTTTGTCGATTCACACGGGAGTCCTCCCGAGGACGGCAGTGTACGTGATGACATCTCCGTTCCGGAGTTTTTACTGCGTTGCCTTCTTAATGTAACTGTGATTAATATTTGCAATGGAAATTACACATGAAATGAAAAAAAATGCACATGATGTAGTAGATTTTTTTTAAGAAAAAAATAATTAAAAAGTATCTTAAGCACTTTGGCAAAATTCGCTTTTACATATCATCTGTTTCATAATGTCTAATGAGCTTCATACGGTTAAGCAAAACCACTACATGACAGAAACACAAGCTTAATCTCTCTATTAATAAACATAGTACACATGTATGCCTGAATAAAGACAAACAGGTGAGATGTTAGAATGCTTTTATTTTCATTTTAATAGACACTCAAAACTTACAGCACACAGCTGCTGGGGTTTGGAAGAGAACTGAACAATATTTAAAATACAATCTTCAGGATGTCCACTTATTAACATAATATTTTTGCTCCCGGTGAAAATGTTTCCTCTTGTATTAAAATATTTTTAATGTTAAATTCAATTCATAGTCAGCCGTTTAAATAAGAACAGAAGATTTTACATCGGGGGGATATGACGGGTGAAATTCAAAATTGACAGCTCTCAGAGTAAGGCTTCAATATTAAATTAAACGGTCCAGTTATGCAGCCAAACCGATTTAGTCAGGAACCAATGAAACACCGAAATAAACCAAACATTAACATTTAGAAGTGACTTATAGATCATTTTTAACCTATGACGTTATTTTTGTGCCTCTATTCTAAGCGCACGTAAATAATTTTTGCAAGTACAAATGTTGCATTTTGAGGAGAAGATTATTCTCAAGAGAGTACAAACAAAAAGAAAACCCTTTTCACTAGCATTCAAAAACTAATGTGTACACTTATGTCTGCATTTTTATTTTAAATGTGAACAAAATGATAGCAGAAGAGCTGTCACGTGTCTGGCCAAAAGAGAGTGCCAATTTGTTTATTTGATTTTTCGATTAAAGGCTTCAGTTGAGAAAAAAGAATTGCGTTCACGTTTGCAGCTTCGTCTTGTTGTATAATATTTTAAATTAAAAACAAACAAAAAAAACCACTACATTTTAGAAAATATTTGCAGGTGTTTTCAGATTCAGATTCAGATTTTATTTGTCACATACAGGTTACCCCGCAGTGAAATGAGACACCCCCCCCCCCCCCCCCCCCCCCCCCGACCTTACACACATAACACAGACATTACATGGGGGTTACAAGTCGGAGATCGGCAGTTGTGGAAAAAACACTGAAATGTACACACAATGGGAAGGTACAAGAGGAAAAAAAGAGACCCCTACTCATGCTGTGCTTCCATGGTAGGACAGCACGAGAACAGGAAACAAAAAAAACTCCTCTGCACAAAAAAAGCACATGAATGTTCACAGCACAACACTATGAAGACATAACAAGCCACAGGGTGGGAGTAGGGGGATGGAGTAATCCCAGGCAACACAGCAGACATCCTGCCACTGCGCCGACTCGCCAGCGCGGGCCCAGACCCGCCTCGTGTTCCCAGGAGGTAACAAGCATCGAAGGCGTTGGAAAGGGAAGGGGAGATGAGTGAGTGCTTATCAGTGTAAGTGTGTGTGTATGCGTGTCCATAGTTCAGCTGAGACAGTGTCCTTCGCCCTATCAGGTGTTGTGGAAGTTTTCCCACTTAAATAAAGCCTGCAGACGAGCGGTGAGCGGTAGCTAGCATTCTTTAATTCATGCACACAACATACAAACAAGCTTGTGGAGCCCCATGGCCGCGGGACCGACGGTCAGCAGAGTCTCACTGAGCCAAAGTCAACCTCTCAGTTAAATACCTTCTCCAGGAACAAAAGGCAGTACACAGCTGTTTCACACCTTAAGGTTCACACTCCCTTGCTACTTCCCAGAGTCCTCAAGAGACAAAAGACTGGTCCTCTGGAGTTCCTGTTTTCCCCCCAACATCTTTGCTACACCCCCTACCATTTGTCTTAAGTATGAGTGTCAGACATGTTAAAACAATGAAATAATGTGATTAATACCTTAGTGAAAGAAATTCCTCTACAATCCCACCCTTTGATTCTAAAATCAAGAATCACATTAAAACCAGAATTTCTTTCCTGACATTCTGTATATCACATCAACATTATTGTACACTTAAAGGAGTTTCACACTGTGTATCCTCACTTCACTGTTCTCCCAAAACCCTTTGTTCATCTTTAATCTCCCCCACAATCTAAGCTCTCACATGCAAATGGAAACACCAATGATACAGAGGAAAGGTCTTCTCCAGAGTGTCAAAGTACTTTGCATGGCAAAGTGAAACAGCATTAGGTGGTCATTTTCTGTCACAGTCATGGCTCCTGGTGTCTGTGCCATTTACAGAGTCATAATTCCAACGCTGATCTTCCTTGCGCTGTCACTTTTGGAGCTTGGCACGCTCTCTCCATCCCTCGATTTCTGTTCCAACGCGGCTGTAGATTTAAGGCAGAGCACGTCGTACACCTTAGTTGTCTTCCTCAGCGTCAACGACGAAACTCTTTCATTTTATTTTAAGATTTTGCTGTTCAAAATCTCCTCGTGACAATCCTTTGGAAGCCCACTGTCGTTTGTCTGTTGTCCTGCAGATGGTCCCTGCTTCTCAGTGGTCCTCTTGAAGCGTTCTCTCCTAGTCATAGTTTGCGTCTGCGCCTCAGTCAATCCTTCCATATCCCTCATGTCACGGTTCCTGCAATTTAAAAATGAAAACTTCCCCGGAAAAACCCTCTTTTGCCCTCTGTCAGCTTAACACAATTAGACATGCACAATAAAGTTGTGCACTGTCTCTTAAAAATTCTCAGGGCTTCTCCCCTAGAGTAGCTTCACTCCAGGCCCTGTCATAAGAAAAAACATTAGCCAGTGGTGTGTCCTGCTGTAAATCATGTGATTAGATCATATGATTAGCCCTCTGCTGTGGAAAAAGTGATATAGATGTTAGCGCAGCGCGTCTGTATGCACACTTTCTCACAGTGACCTCTGCACTGTAAACAATACAAGGTCATGAATAACACCCCTGGTAAATTCACAAAGACACAGAAAGTGGCAATTAAAAGGTTAAGTCAGCACGGCTCAAAAGCCCATGCAACCCAGGATGTTGCTGTCACCTTTCTGCTCCTGTAACAAAGAAACATACATATATACATCCACCCTTTTGTCTCTCTGGGTGGAGGTGCAATCTTGCATATTGGTGTCAAGTCAGTCAAGTTTTGTCAGTCCAGTCAATCCCCGTGTTTATTGCTGATAGCAGAACCTCTTGTGTCGCAATAAGTTTCTACTGCCAGCAATGACGTCATTTCAAAAAGGAAAAAAAAGAATTTAGACTGGATTACCTCGCGAAATCCTTTTTGCCAGGGACTTGTTTTCTGATTGTCCCAAATAAGTGGCTTCTCCCGAGCCCATTTTAATTTTGGAGAAGCTCACTTGCGATTGTTCAACATGTTGTGTAGCGCTTTCGATTCTGATCTTGCAGGCCTGCTTGAAAAAGAGAAAATTGCCAAACAAAACCTCAGTGCACTGTTAAAAATCAAAAAAATATGAAGGCCTAGTTTAGAAGTTGTCTAAGCATACTCCCTTAGAATGATAGATCAAAACAACTAATTGGCAGGTTCAAAGTGGTACCAAAAGAAAATGCATCAGCCAAGTAAATCCCCAAAACTTTCATCCACCAGTCACACACCTCACACAACAGCAATATTCTATTAGAAAATGAGTTTTTGTTTTCCCCATGTACCCAGATGTGTGTCATGATAAAACCTCCCTCACACATCAGAAACCAGAAACTCAATAATCTATTAGTCCCCACTCATCTGACCCTCCCGCAGCATTCTGTTCACCGCTGATTCAATCATCCTTCCCCAAAAATAATACTAGTTCACTAGTCTATGTATCACTTCTTAACCTACTAAGCTAACTGGACAAGATGATGGTAACAGAAATGTTTAAAATGCTATTTGGTCTTCATGAGCTTCATTGCATGTGTGTTTGTGTTAGTAGGATTAATGCATTTTTCTGTTTGTGTAATTTTTTGTGTACCTCTCCTCTTTGCGGTGCTCCAGACACTTTTCAATTCTCCACGCAAGGCAGTCGTTTTTCTTCCCAGTTTCCTAAACCCAAATTTCATTCCCACACTACAACAGCCTTCCTCCATGTTGTCCCCTTCTCCTTTGACTGTGGTCTCATCTCATCTCTGCCCTTTGCAGCAGTCCAGTGAGAGTCAGTTGTCTTTCAGCTTTGTCCTGTGTCTTTAACACTCTCATTTTGCCATTTTTGCGCCGAAAGTGGCAAATGTCCAACTCAAGCAGTCTTTTCAAAAGTCCATTCACACACAGTGAAGGTGCAGCTCGTTGGAAATGCACATCCATCCATCCAGTCATGATGATGCCATTTTTCTCCTTGCTGTCGCTGTCTTGCACAGCTGTTGCTGCTGGACCTTTTCTTCACTACTCAGGATGCTGCTGTGAGCTCTCGAGATCCATCTCGTTGTTCTGGAACTGCATTTCTTGTCTTCAGGGAGAGATTCTTGGAGCTTGTGTTCTCAGGGTGACAAACACATGGAAGTTAAGCTGTAAAACAATTTAGCCAAAACTTGGCTTGAGTGTTTCTAATCATGTTAACCTATAATTTCTTCCGACTGCTGCACATGGAAAATTGATCCGGGTCTGCTCTTCACCTGCGAGTGACACACTGAGACATTTTGATCATTCTTCTCATTGCTTAAAACAACACATCTCCCCTCTCTGGTTCTGAACTCCCCTTTCTTAAAAACCCAGAGAGATTGTAGTTGTTCTACGTTGAAAAACACCAAACCCTCTTCCTATTTTGCTTATTTTTATCAACAATTCTGCTAAAAAAAGAAATTTTCGTGTGTCCACCCTAGGGGAGCTGGTGGCCTGCAGTACCACCTTCTCCCTCTAGTTGGAAACAACTGTTACACACATTTCTACACTCCTCTCTTTTTTTTTTTTTTTTTTTTTGTTTTTGTTCCCCATTTTCAACATTTTGTAACCCCATTTTTCACTGTTTTTACACACACATCAACGTTTCCCACACAACCATTCTCCGCAATCTTACACACTACACATTTACTCAATTCTTACCATACAGTCACGTATTGAGTTTTGTCTCTGGCCGCCTGGTGGAACGTCTGCCGATCTACTTGATCTAGATCCCATTTTACTACACGAGGCGTCCCCCGTGAGGCCCTTGCCTTCTACGGACCAAGGAACGAACACCGCCACTCCGTGCACTATAGTACACGGAAATGGATCCCGACAGTGTACCCGAGTTGCTGTCCCTGTGACGTACTTCGACCGAACACAGGTCTGGGCCGGCTTCTCCCCAACAGCGCGCTCGAGCCAATGTCCTTGTGATGAGCCGTACCCAACACAAGCCTGGGGCCTCAAACCACCAGGTTTTCCTCCCGGAGACTCGAACTCCGGGGTCGGCCAGCGTTCCCCCCCTCGGCCAGACAAAAAACTCTCCATGACTGTATACAAGTTAGCTACAACTCACCCATCTGCAGAAGTCCCCTCAAAATCGATGATCTCGGTGGTGACTGAAACACACGGCTCCGTGACTCCTCCATTTCCTTCGCTTCAACAGCTGGTAGGACAAAGGTACCTTTTCCCTCAGGGGTGATCAGCCCGTCCACGGAACCGTTGTTCAGCGACCACACGGACCACCCTGCTCACAGCGCCATTTTGTTGTGGAAGTTTTCCCACTTAAATAAAGCCTGCAGACGAGCGGTGAGCGGTAGCTAGCATTCTTTAATTCATGCACACAACATACAAACAAGCTTGTGGAGCCCCATGGCCGCGGGACCGACGGTCAGCAGAGTCTCACTGAGCCAAAGTCAACCTCTCAGTTAAATACCTTCTCCAGGAACAAAAGGCAGTACACAGCTGTTTCACACCTTAAGGTTCACACTCCCTTGCTACTTCCCAGAGTCCTCAAGAGACAAAAGACTGGTCCTCTGGAGTTCCTGTTTTCCCCCCAACATCTTTGCTACACCCCCTACCATTTGTCTTAAGTATGAGTGTCAGACATGTTAAAACAATGAAATAATGTGATTAATACCTTAGTGAAAGAAATTCCTCTACACAGGCTAAGTAAACAGTCCTCCAGCCAATCCAGGTGGCCTTGCATGGGATGGGGAGAATAGTCAAATCACAGTCGTTATCAGGGAGTGTTTGTCCGGCTTCAGCCTTGGGCCTGTGCAGCTGGCGCCGTGGTGGTGTCTGCATTTGATCCCGAATTTGTTGATTTATTGAGAATTTTCAAAGCTGATCTTTAACACTCTGATACTGGTCTCTCTATCTCCCGTTGGAGAGCCGCGAGCCTCCCCATGATGGTATCAAACTTCTGATCCGTGGTGTTATCATTCTTTTGATTCTGAGACCTCACAACTGCTGTGATCCGTTCTGTGATGTGATCCAGCTTTCGCTCAAGGTTGTCATTTTGAGCAGGGCCCTCTCTGATGTATCCCACCATACGCTCAATGGTGTTGTTTTGAGCCTTCACATCAGCCATAAGCGTCTCCAAGGTGTTAACCATGCTGCGTTCGTTGTGAGAGGTCCCGTCGCTTCAATTCCAGCGGGCAGCTTTGGGGGGGTTTGAACAGCCGGTTCCGCTCTCTTATTTCTCCGATAAGTCAGGGCCATGCCAGCTCCGATCAGCAAGAACCCCGTTATCATGGTTCCGAATAGGTAAATATCTTCAGCGTCCTCGATCGACAGTCCCGCCAGGCACACGAGCCTCCATTTCTGCCACCCGTCCATCGTGTATCCGGCAGGGAAAGTCCCTCCGGGGCACTCGGGCTCTCCCGAGCCCAGACTTCTCGTCGCGCTCAATTTCTGTTATTTTTAGGTTTTTCTTTGACCCTTAGTCTGTTGTAATTATGCAATTTTTATTTTTATAGTAGGGCTGGTTTCATTATGTCTATATCATCAGGTCTTTTTACCTGTAGTCTGTGTTCTGTTCATAATTCTAGTTTGATTGTATTCTGTTCCTTGGTTAAGTTTATTTTACGTTCCCCGTGTTTCATCCATATCTTATTTAGTCGCCATAATGTTTTATTTTTCTAGTCTGTCTCTTGTGCGTTTTTGCTTCCCCTGTTTAGTTATCTGATTATTTTCACCTGTTTCTTATTTTTCCCCAGATGTGACTCATTCTCTATTAATGCTCCGTCTGTCTGTATATAAAGTCTGGGTTTGTCCTAGCTTTCTGTTGTGTTGTACTTTTTGTCTGCCCATGTGTTTCCTTCCATTTTGGCTCAATGGACTTTGTGTTTCTGCTGGCTAAATGAAGCTTTCTGAAGCATTTAAGCTTGTACTGAAAAACGGTTCATTACTGAAAGCTTTTCAACACAGTCTTCTTTGGTGGCATCAAAACAAAATGAAGAGCAACCTAAATCTAAAACTTGAAACAAACTTCTTCAATTGTCCACTCAAGAGAGTTGTGTTCATAGCTTCTGTTTAATGACAGCTCTGTCTGATATCGGGCTGCTGTTTGTTCTATTCAATTCAATTTTATTCATATAGCACCAAATCACAACATTAGTCGCCTCAAGGCGCTTTCTATTGTAAAGTTGACCCTACAATGATACATTCAGAGAAAAACCCAACAATCTATGACCCCCTATGAGCAAGCACTTTGGCCACAGTTTGAAGCGAAAAACTCCCTTTTAACAGGAAGAAACCTCTGGCAGAACCAGGCTCAGGGAGGGGCGGCTATCTGCTGCGACCGGTTGGGGTGAGGGAAGGAAGACAGGATAAAAGACATGCTGTGGAAGAGAGACAGAGGTTAATAACAAGTAGGATTCAATGCAGAGGTCTATTAACACACAGTGAGTGAGAAATGTAACTGAGGAAGAAATACTCAATGCATCATGGGAATCCTATATGCCTTAGCAAAAAGGAAAGTTTTTTTTTTCCTTACACAATTCCACTTGTTTTGTGACATAAAATAACTAACCTCCATCCTCAGATATCAGTGTGTGGGAATGGGGCAATGGGAGTGGAACACCTGAGCCTGAGACAGGAGGTTGGCAGATATGTGGTTTATTTTACACATATACAAAAGGTCTGCCTTCACCAAATAAATTATCATGGTAAATACAATGCGCTCCTTAAATTTCTTTCTTAAAATGCAGCTTTTATGTCTTTTAATCATGATTTACAATGTACAATTGTACATGGGTGTACACACACACGCACACACGCACGCACACACACACACACGGATAAATTCAGTGTGAAATTCACAGTGAGATCTTTACAAAATATGTTATGTTTGTATAATAATACTGTGCGTTTTTGCAGCAGGGTGGGGGATTTGTGGGGAATACTCTCTGCTGCGACCGGGGGTGCTGGAGCACAGCTTCTTCTCAGTGCGACACCAAAGGCTGTAAACCTGTTATTCCTGCTGTCCAGAAGTAGAGGGCGCTATTGTATAGCGTGTAGTCGCTTTGGAGCGTGATGTCACGGGGGTGGGCGTGGAAAGGATTTTGGTTCGATCCGCCATTTTCGGGGTCTAGCGCAAGTGAAAAGGGAGCGAAGGCACACGCAACAGCCACGGTTCATATTTGCTGTGTGGTCGGCTGCAATGTTCGATCGCACGACCGGCAAGAGAATAAGCTTGAAAATGGTTTATCTTTTCATTCTTTCCCAACCTGGAAGCAACACGAGGCAGCTCATGTATCAATGTTAGCAAACGAAGGTGTGTAGCCTGGATAGCAGCTGTGAGATGAGCTGATATCCAGTTCTCTTCCATCTCCAAATATCTGTTGGTGCTCCAGACAGTTTCATTCCGGTAAGTTCTAAATATGTTCATATCACTCTTTATAGCCTATTAGTTTTATTTTCGATGCACTCTGAGCTCATAGCAAATTAGAACAAACATCCTACTGAGTGATTTTGTAGAACCACCTTCTATTTATAGAGTTGCTAATTATTTGGCATTATTGCAGCAAACCAGCCTATGAAATGGATGAAACACATCGTGACTGGGTTCCAGCGCTACACAAGGGACCTGCTTCAAACATACCACCCTGCCAATCAGATTACTTCTTCCATGTGAGGGTGAAGAGGTGACCCTTCTGGATAAGATGGTGAAGGTTTGCTGCATTTTGGTGAACAGTGTGATAATAAAACCAGGGAAATATGAAACCTGCTCCTGTTAAATATTCTTAAGTATTGTGCTGTTAAAATTGCTGTATTTTTTCCAAAAGATACAGTAAATAAAGTAATGTTAGTAGTGGTTGATATCACGTAAACACTGTCATGATTTTGTGTAAACATTTTGTCATTTGTAAACTATAAATGACTGGATTCTACATTGTAACGGATGTGATGTTCTATAAAGTGGTTTTCATAATAATAAAAAAAAAAAGAGGCAGAAATTAGTTTGTTTCTTTATTCAATTTTTGAACAGTGGTACTCAGTGAGTACATATTCAGTAAATGCAAATTATTTACATGGCAGTGCACTACAGGCATAAATCTAGACCCCTAGATAAAACATTATGGGTCATTCCCACAACCCACAGCTTTACTGTGCTCCAGCAAAGTATCCAAGTATCCTCCAGCAGTGACAACTCCTCCACAGTAGCAGGTGGGATTTTTCTTTTTTGAGGACGGCTCCTTTTCCCTGTCACTACGGATGGTCTGTTTATGTTTTGATCAAGAGCCTTTTTTTGGGCAGCTGAAGAGGAGAAGTCTATCTTACGGCCAACCTCTGACTGTATCTTGGTCACATTACCCAGCAAAACCCAGCATGCAGGTTCATCTGTAACAGTCCTGTGCCACAGATCAACACTGTTGCTTCTACATTAAACAGAAGAGCAGTGACGTGGGTGCAGGTCTCCACGACTCCGGCCTTACAGGTGCAGTGGGCGGCTTCAACCTTCCCTGTGATGCTCACAGTGACCCATGGCTGCAATGCTCGTTCATTCAGTCTTTGAGAGTGCAGGACCTGAAACACACACAAAGTTCATTTAAAGACAAGAACTATGAGCCAAGGCTGACATAAATGTGTTTAATCTACTTTATCATAAATGTAACAAAGTTTTTAGAAAGTTAGCACATACATGTTTCATTTCTTTATGTGTCCATCTATAGAAGGCTGCATGTTATAGTGTTAATCTGCCTGTTCTCTGTCAGAAACCTGCCTGCAGAAAATGAACCTAAAGTATGTAATGCAAGGATGTCATCACTTTAGAGATGGAGAAAGCATAAAGTGACAATTATGAATCCCTTAATATGATAAGGAGATTCTGCAGGTCATTAATCAATGTATAAAACTAAAATAAAATGTATTTTAGTGACACAAGATACAAATATGGAAGCAAGATGTATAATTAGAATTATTTATAATAAATATGAATAAATTAGTGCAATTTCTTTAACCATAAAGAATAACTAAATCCTTCAGGACAATGTCACATCAGTGCACTGAACTCACTATGTTATCCCTCTAACAGCCTCCACATGTTCTCACTGTAATTTCCCCTCATGAATGAATTTATGCTGCACTAATCTGAATGTTTGCAGGGAAATCAAACGCATTTCACACGCAGTACTCGAGCTGACTTACCTTTGTTTGAATGACGACTTGTACGCGCTGACTCCACAGACAAGGTACGAAAATATGTCAGGCTACGTCAATAGCGGTTGGTCTTCAGGGTTTCTACTCCACAGCCGTGTTTCATACGGGTCCACATTTCCAATGCACGCTATTTTCTGCAAGTACCGCCGCTTCGCCTCTGGACGCAATCGGTCTCTATACAGTCCATTCTCTTTTGAGCTGCTTTTAAGCATCTTTCTTGTAGTCGTCGTTCCAACAGTGTGTTTGTTTTAATTCGTAGACCCCGAAAATGGCGCTGCGCTCCCATAATGCATTGCGGCGTGACGTCAACTCCAAAGCCTTATTGGAGGATCTGAGAGTCACTTCCGAGTTTGTTCTCAGAACGCGGTGTCACTACCCGATCCGTACCGGAAACCCGATCGGTACCCCGCATGCGCAAATCTTACGTCACTTCCTCTCTTTGCCAACATTGCGACATTCAATATATTTGAACGATACGGTTAGCGCCCAGTTAGCTCCTAGCATTTCTCAACAGCTCTGCCTCCTTTTCGACTCCCCGGGACATTTAAACAATGGATAATCCGTATACAAACAAATTCATGCTTTTCTCCTCAACAGAGAGCGTCCCCGATTGAACAACAGCGCCGTAAAATAAGAAGAATGGCGCCTAATTACAGAGTTAATAATACAGACTTAGCAATGTGTCACGTGAAGATTCATCAGCCAGATGAAGTGTTTACTGACAATTGACAGTGATAGCGGACATCATCATCACTATTCCAGTCAATCCTCTCCACACAGACAAGCATAAACACACTCGACTATCACTGAATCAAATTTAACACACGTTTGTAATGACGCCAATTCAGTTTACAATAGGGTTCATCCGCTCGGTCAGAAGGTGGCAGTATCCTCGTACACTGGGGAGTACACTGCCATTAAACGAACAGAAGAAGAAGAAAACATCTGCACATGCGCGGTACGGATCGGGTAGACCCGATTTGTACGGTCCGACTTTGCACATGCGCAGTAAGGATCGGGGAGTCCCGATCCGTAACTATCTTTTTATTTTTCGTTTTTGTCTACATTGTACTGAAATGCTTCATTATTGCAAACATTTTAAGATATACTTATTATTCTTAACATCTTAACCGATACTCTGACCCGTAACTATCGTAAAACGCTACGACCGGAAGTAGACACCTTTCGCGCATGCGCGGTACCGATCGGGTTTCCGGTACGGATCGGGTAGCGACACGCGGGATAGTTTCGTGCTGGATGTTATTTGAGAGAAGGAACGAGGTTTCGTTTTCAAGGACAGCAGAAGTTCCAACTGACCGTAAGAGAATTACGTTTTATGTAATATAATGTGCAGCTATTGTTACGATAGTAAGCTGTAGTAAACTACTTCCTTCTCATAGACAGTAGTGTTTAGGATCACCTCTGACTCTTTCCTTTGCGCAGATTCAGCATGTCGGCCCAAAATGCAATGAGGAGCAATAAAAAAGCCATTCATGGGATTCTGTCCGGAGACCGCAGGCTAATTCTCAACAAAGTTTATGAGAATAAGCTGATCACTCAGCGGGAGTACAACAATCTTAAAAGCATCAACAACGCAAACGTGGAGACACACGTCAGTGAGCTCGTGGATACGATCATGAATAAAGGAGAAGATAAATGCAAAGACTTCCTGAACCTCCTGCAAACCGATGGCGCCATTAAAGAAACTTTCCCTCAGCTGGCGAGTTTACAACTGACTTACACCCCCCTTTTATCCAAGCCTGTCCAAGTGTCTTCATGTCAGCACGGTAACACACACGTAACACTGTATAGAAACGCTGTGTCTCCTGTTGTGTTTGGTTGTTTAACTCAGTTTTATTGTTCTTCCCTCAGATGTTCTGCCACAAGATGGAAATATGTCAAAGGTGAGATGCTGATGCAGAAACAGCCTCCTACACTTGTGACATCGCTTGAGACAGATATGTAGATGAAATTCTGTGGTTACGCAGCCTGTAGTAACACATATAAAATCTTGGTGTCCACTCTTTAGGATGTTTATCAAATCATTAGCCGGCCCGTCGGCCTCTGCGTGATCATAAACAATAAGAACTTCTTGGATGGTTCACCAAGAAGAGGATCAGATAAAGACGCCCGTAAGTTTCAGGGGCAGATTTTTTATTCTTTCTTGTTAGTATCTGGTGCTTAAATATTTTTCTCTAATTACATTTTTGCAGAAAGCTTGGCAGAGGTGTTCAGCTGGCTGGGCTTCAGAGTGCTGATGTGTAAAGACCTGACCAAGGATCAGATGGATCAGGCACTGACGTTTGTTGCTTCCCTGGCAGACATGTCTCAGCTGCAGAAGTTCAACTTTAAAGAGTGGGATGGCAGCAGCTTTGTTGATCCTCAGCAGGTTCTTGAGCACGGTGATGCTTTCATCTGCTCTATTCTGAGTCACAGAAAAAAGGGTGTTGTTTTGGGAACTGACAGGGACCCCTTCCCCATTAAAGAAATTACCCGAAAGTTCAGGGGGTGTGACCAGTCTGTCCTCACTGGTAAGCCCAAAGTGTTCCTGATCCAGGCCTGCCAAGGAAGTAACAAACAGCGTGGAGTGCAGTTGATGGAGACTGATGATGATACTTCACCATTGACCATCCCTGAGGAAGCTGATGTTCTGGTTGCCATGGCCACTGTTGAAGATCATGTTTCATTTAGACATATAGTCAATGGAAGCTGGTTCATTCAGTCTCTTTGTGAGCAGCTGAAGGAGCGCTGTCCCAGGTAATTGTTTTAAAATCACCAAACACATGTGTACACTGACCCTGACAGTGATATCAACATGTTTTTGTATCTCTATAAATGCTCTTAGGGGCGAGGACATCGTCTCCATCCTCCACTACGTGAACGATGATGTAGCACATAGCGAGACCTCCTCGTTGGACAAGCAGATGCCTGAAGTGAGATTCACCCTGAGAAAGAAACTTGTGCTGCCACCTCAGCGCACCTGAAGTCATCATGGAAATACAGCACATCTTACTGTGCAACTAGGGATGCATGATTAACTCAGAGTTACTTATTATGTTTCTTAAAATGTTTCCTTTATATTTTCCATCTTTCTCTCATCATTTTAAATCTTTTATTTTTCTAAATCTGAATCTCGCATTGAGGTGTTGCATTTTATTCATGTAGCAGTTTAATATCAAAGAATAAATCTCAGACTGGGAACACAACTGGTGTTATTTGTGTTGGGAGGTTTTTACATGTGCTGCAGTGAAGCTTCACGGGTGCTTTTCCTAAACTGAGCCTTTACATTCTTAAACCTAGTAACATTACCTAATCAATCAAAAAGGTTACTTTTTTTCTTCAAACAACAAATCTCACAACACTCTCCTGATAGTAACAATAAAAATGTTACATTTAACTTGTTATAATGTCTTTTAATTCTCTCAGAATACATCAGTTTGCTTCAGAACTGTTTGACTTGATTTCTCTCTCCACAAATCCTGAAAGATTACCATGGCTACTATATGTGGTTGAAAGAAACATGTTCCAGCAAAACCTTTTTTCAAAAATGTTGTTTATTTTCTTCTGTCCCTCATTTTGTTTTGTTTTTTTTTTCATGTGGATCTCTGAACTGTTAGATGAAGATAAATACTTGATTTAAAAAAGGAAGGTGAAGTTCAGAGAAGGACATCCCAGTGTTTGAGTGGTCTGTGCTGGAGCAAAGAGACCACAGCTGAAGCCTATTATGGTTAATAGGTATTGCGTAAGTGCTGTAGGAAACATCTGCACTGGCCTTCTATCGTCTGATTGAAGGCATTGAAGTCATCTGGGCAGTGCTGGAAAGTAACAGTCTTAAACAATCTGTCTATACGCATTGAAATCGCTATAAATAGTACTGAATATATCCAGATTCAAGTCATGTCATAGATATTAACGTATGATATGCAGCTTATAAATGTTTGGGCTGCCTGCAGAGATGAGCATCTCCCTGTGGTTTGTGTGCTTTGACACTTTCAAGAACCTGGCTTTCTGATCACTGATTACATCAGTGATCTGATTACATCAGTGATTACATCAGTGATTACATCAGTTGATCAATGTTTATTGTTAGTCTTTCAACCCAGTGTTAATAGAGTTGAAATTGAATCCATAAAGAAAGAACGGGTAGAGCCAAAAAACACCTTTGGTTACACGCTTGTCCATAAGTGACAGTGACTTCCTTCTCAGGCTCCTCAGAAGCTGGTGTGCCCTCTGACTCTCACCTCCCTGCACTCCTCCATCTCATCCTATATGCAAGTCTGACTGAGTGAAATCCAGAATTTAAAAAACTCTACATCACTCAGCCCTCTGCTTCCTGAAGTGTGGACACAGGTTGAAAATGTGGGAGTCTTGCTGTCCACTACAAAGGACACTGAATCAAACATTTGTTTAAGGTTTAGTGGGATAGGTTTACTGTACATTTCTGAAATCCTACTAAGTTTAAAATAAGAATTGCCAAGAATATTGAATGAAAAAAAATTGACTTTTAGCAACAGAAACATAATATCTACAAATGTATCTATTTAGATTGTAAGGCCAACAAGGGACAATTGTTGAAAATTAGCAGTAGCTATAAACCTATGTGCGGTACATCAGTTTCATGTCTTGCACTTGAACTATGTTAAACTGCACTGTCCCTTTTAAATAAATAAATTCAAATGATCAAATTAAAAAAAAAATCACTTAAGCTCCCTTGTTGCTATAACATGTGAAATGGCCATCATTTTGAAAAGCAAGCATGCTGCCTGTGTTACGGATTCAAATATTGGGAATGGATACAAGAGGAAAACCAAAAATAACCACACTGGTCCGGCCGGGTCAAGTCAAACGATGATTTAATGAACACACGCGTGGGAGATGGACACCATACAGCAGACAGCATCAGATCTCAAAATGGTGGAGCCTTGATCAAACTCTTATAGCCTCTAATGGCCCCCACCTAATCATAAAAGCCTAAACATTCACATTCTTTCTCACACAGCGCCTAAGCTACGACCTTGGCTCCCTGTTTATCTGCTCCTGGTGAGGTGGGGCAGTATGCTCTGTTCTCTTCTAATCAGACAAATAAGGCGATGACTTTCTGTGAACAGTATTTCTTATAACTCAGCAGTATAATGCATCATAAAACAATATCATTCATTCACAATAAATCAACAGTCTAATGTAATGCAAATCAGTTTACCAAATGTAATAGTTATCACCTTCTTCTAGTTCAGGAGCATAATGCAAACTGAAACTACATAATAATTCACAATCTTTAATTAGGGGTCTAACATGGCATAAAATAATATCATAATCCCACAATTCCCCCTGATGAGCTCTTTAGACTTAAAGAGCTCACTTACACCCTGCAATCCAATGTTGCCGGGTTCATTTCTCCTTACTCCTGAGGCCCTTTGTCCCCCTGTTGGGTGAACCATATGTGACATGACCTCTGTGTTTACGCAGTTCAGATGCAAGAAAAACTTTTATTACAACAACAACAGTAGGTACAGATTATACTCCCATCACTCCCCAGTTCTCCCACAGCTTTATTTCGGTGCTACCTTATACCCTCCAAACGTACTCAGACTAGAACCTCTGTCCGAGGAGCTTTTAACCTTTATTTTATTGCTGTAGGCACCAGTGTCTTCCAGTCGGGTGATCCTCTGCTCTCGTTTCCTTCAACCTCAGGGGTTAGACAACCCTTCAGTCGTTGCACAGATCAGGGGATTATTCTGCCCCGATTTCAAACAATGATCTGTGTATTCTGGGATCACAGCTGTGTTCCCCAGGAAAAGGAACAGAAAGGTGTTCTCCTTATGACCAACAGCCTCTCGAACGTCGTTGGTGTGGTGTTCCTGGATTTCCGTCAACCCCTTCGTGGTTATCGCTGTGTTTATTTGATCCATCCTTTTTAGGTGACTAACTGGAGCCCAAAATGCCATGACACTTGAACCCAGTTGATGTTTCAGCAGTCACCGTGTCTGTCTCTGCTGCCAAGGATCCTCGTATATCTGTGACCTCGTCTGGTGTCTGTTCCTTTCTCTGTAAGAGACAGAAAACCAAAACACCTCTCTTCCTAGCTCTAACAATCTAATGTTGCTGTCTACTGATCTTTTGGTGATTCAGAATTTGTTTAAAATATTCAGAATGTCCCAAGGACTTATCCTAATTTAGTGTATGTGTGTGTAAGCGTGTTTGCATTTAGCCTGCTGCACTCAAGGCATTTCCTACACTTTATCAGTCCGGACTATCGCCGAACGAAGCTTATGACCTTCAAAAGACCGAGTGCCAACTCATTATAAGCACATTTGCAAGATATATATAAAAATGATTAAAACCACTCATTCTAATAAAAGACATAAAAAACAAATTAGCCATTTCTAATTCTAACATGTGTCCATTCAATTAAGCTAGAAAATTAAAAAAAAAGGTTAGTGACCTCATATCTTAGAAAGTATCAGACTTTCTCCTATCCAATGTCGTTGCTCCAGTCTTGTTATCCTGTGTTAGGGAATGAAATCAATTTAATTGTCATGTTAGATCTGTTCAACTCCTGGCTCCGCCCAGAGCCTGCGTCTTCACAATTGTCTACAAACAAAACCTGTATTATTATGAACTTCACTTCAACATGAACTTGTTGACCACTTTTGACACCTGTAGATAGAAGATTAACATGGGGTTATAACAATCACTGTAATACAAATGTTAATATGTCAATAGCTTTAATAAATGTTCAATGCAATGTTTGTTATATGATTCTAATGTAACAATAATGCTGATGCTAAAATAACAGTAAAACACACCCTTTTTATCCCTTACTGACCACAGCAGGGGCCTCTATGTTTTAATTCAGCCATGAAGCTCACCTGATTCATCACTGAGCCCCACCGGCACTGGCATCTGACAGGGTGGTGCTGCATATTCTTCCTTTAATGTCACTATTTTCAATCTGTTAATTAGAGTGCTTAAACATGAAGTAGACTACATCCACTACAAGTCAATACAACTGTGAATGTGGCCAATTATCAATCTATTACCAATCAATAACAAAAAATAGCTTTTATTTTATGCATGCTTTTAGTCAACCACTCACCCACAGGATCTCCAATCCCAGAAAATTCCTTCTCCTCATTTAATAAGTCTGTCCTCCTTCCATGCCCTGGTAACTGGTCCATCCAGAGCTGTATCATTATGAAATATACATACAACAAGCCAAACCACACCTTGGTCACACCAACCCTTTTCCGCCCTGAAGATGTCCAACGCCATCTTAGTCTGGACTGTCAAAGGTGATTTTAACGCTGATTGTTCCGACAATCCATTTATAACATTTCCTGGTCAGATTAGCCAATCTCTGCACACTGGAATAAACATACTCAACATGATCAACATTTTTCCTGCGTGTTTTTCATCATCTTATTGATTCCAGCGCTCCATCCTTATGTGATTTGCTACATTATGTTTATCTAGAACTCCACTCTGTCTCTAAATGTGTGTAGAATTTTTCATGTTTGGGGTCAAATCTTAAGAATTTGACCATACGTGAAATTAATGGTGTTATTGTAACATGGTAGACCAGTGTGCCTGTGTTAATTCAGCTCCATATTATTGTGTGAAGTTGCACTGGGTTGGGAGTGTTTTTTTGTGTGTGTGTCACATTTTTGGTGAGCCAATGGCTGGAATGGGGTTGGACTAATTAGAGGCAGGTGTACTTGATTGCACTGATACACTGGTCTACTTATAGCCCACACTACAAACACTGCTGTGTCATTTTGTCTCTCTGTGCATGTATGTAATGTGATAATCTGATATGTTTGGGATGGATGGGTTTTGCGCTATGAATTTTATACTGAAGGTGTCATTTTGTCTCTCTGTGCAGGCCAGGGCCTATTATAGGCCACAGCCTAAAGGCAGCATAGTTGCACAGGTTGGAGTGATCACTGGCTATATGCTTGCAGGGTAGTGGGTCTCCAAGGACAACTTCTACCCCTGTTAAAGGCAACATGTGGAGTGCAACTGGCCGTGTGGCATAGCTGGCTCTGGCCTTGGGACTGTGTGTTTTTATTTGATTCATGAATGGGACACTGGACTGTTTTATCTTTTATCTCTTGATATTTTTTGTCACTAAATTATCTTTTAGAATTTTATTGACTGTCATCGTTTTGCCCACGACTGAGACGGTTGGTCAGACCTAAAATCTTTCTTTGGGTGTGTTACATTATCACCCCCATCGGGGCTTACCTTTCCCACTTCTGATGATATTCCTCCCTATTCTTTGCAAGTACCCCGTTTTGGTGGCGAGAAACTGTTGGTGTGGTCAAGTGGGCGCTGTAAAAACAAAAGCTCAGGACAGAACAGTTATCAGTCATGTACTTCATACAAAATTAGCATATATTGAATTTCATATTGATCCTCTGAGTGTAATAGTACATTTTAATTTGAATTTATCAAAGCTAAACACAATAATTTTTCTTTATTTTGCTCTTGTTCTTGTGCAGCACCACATCTCAGCACATGCCCCTGTCGGTTCTATGTTACTTTTCTAAATTATTGACTATTTCAATGGAGAACCTAAATGACTTTGACCAACGTTTGTCATTACATATCTCTATTTTGAAAGTGACAGTCTATCATTCCCCTGGTATCAATAGAGTTTTTTCTTGCTTTTTCTATCAAAATTGATTGACTTTTTACAGTGGCCCGCTATGGTTAATAATAACATGTTCAGTCATGAGTGAAATCAAAGCTTCTCTTCACTTTAGCATTTAACATTCCCAACAATATAATGTGCTGCATTAATCGAAACACAGCTAATAAAACCCAATTTTCTTGATGGAAACATCAGTAGCTCAAAATTAGCAACCAAAGGGTTAAGTCTGCAGTTCACACTCATGTGAAGCTACAGCCTCCCCCCCTAGTCTCTGTCCTTCTACTCCTGCAAAAACAAAACAAAGCGAGACAAAACATCCACCCTTCTTTTACAGGCTGGGTGAATTGTTTGTAGACATGTACTAATCCTAAAGTCGGTACCGTTTTTGTCTCAGTATCAAGTCAGTTTAAACTTTTAGTCGTCAGTCCATCACAGTCCAGTCACATGCATACATTCACACACATTCATACCAGATATTGCTGATAATGGAGTCTCACGCGCAACCTAATCAAGCCTCCATCACCAGCAAGATGACGTCATCATTTTAAAGGAAAACAGTTCCTTGTTTTTTTTTTTTGGACTGGATTGACTCGCTGCAATCCTTTTAGGTTCAGGACTTCTCATGTGATCAATGTCCCATATAAGTGAATTTCTCCAGAGCCCATTATAATCATGGAGAAAAATACTTTGCAACTGTTTTCAGTAAGAATGTTTATAGCGCTTTAAAGTTCAATCTCTCAGGCCTGGATTAAAGAGGTGATTTGTTAAATCAGGAACTCACAAAATACCAAAATATCACCACCGGTGGATCACTCCTCTCAGATGTTCTTATTTCAGTGCACTGTAACAAAAGCAAAGACAAACGTAACCAATAAAATACTCATATAATAACAAATACTGGGGCCCGTTGGAAACATGTCCAAGCATAAAACCATCTTTCTCTCTCTTAGAGAAAGAAAACAATCCAAACCTCACTGATAAAATCAACCTAGTGTTAAGCAAAACCCAAAATCAACCAAAACTTCACCAGAAAGTTTTCCTCCGTCCCAGGACAATATTGTGTAAGCATACAGGTACCGTAACTTCTTTTGCACTGACAAAAAACATGTTGGACTTATTTGATTCAATAGTGGACACTAGTTGCACACAAATGTTTTGCTTTGGTAAAAACTTAAACAACTGAGTTAAATCAACACAACCTTTTCATTTTCAGTTAACCTATGCATTTTGAGTTCATATTACACGATTAAGACATGTTCAGATGGAGTAAGTTGAGCTCCTGGAATATTTTAATCCTTCACAATTCTGTCATTTTATTTCAACACTATTCACTAACTTTTATCCAAATTCTACTTGGTCCCTTAAATACTACATGTTGTCTTCATATTGCCTACAGCGCGTACAAGTCGTCATTCAAACAAAGGTAAGTCAGCTCGAGTACTGCGTGTGAAATGCGTTTGATTTCCCTGCAAACATTCAGATTAGTGCAGCATAAATTCATTCATGAGGGGAAATTACAGTGAGAACATGTGGAGGCTGTTAGAGGGATAACATAGTGAGTTCAGTGCACTGATGTGACATTGTCCTGAAGGATTTAGTTATTCTTTATGGTTAAAGAAATTGCACTAATTTATTCATATTTATTATAAATAATTCTAATTATACATCTTGCTTCCATATTTGTATCTTGTGTCACTAAAAATACATTTTATTTTAGTTTTATACATTGATTAATGACCTGCATAATCTCCTTATCATATTAAGGGATTCATAATTGTCACTTTATGCTTTCTCCATCTCTAAAGTGATGACATCCTTGCATTACATACTTTAGGTTCATTTTCTGCAGGCAGGTTTCTGACAGAGAACAGGCAGATTAACACTATAACATGCAGCCTTCTATAGATGGACACATAAAGAAATGAAACATGTATGTGCTAACTTTCTAAAAACTTTGTTACATTTATGATAAAGTAGATTAAACACATTTATGTCAGCCTTGGCTCATAGTTCTTGTCTTTAAATGAACTTTGTGTGTGTTTCAGGTCCTGCACTCTCAAAGACTGAATGAACGAGCATTACAGCCATGGGTCACTGTGAGCATCACAGGGAAGGTTGAAGCCGCCCACTGCACCTGTAAGGCCGGAGTCGTGGAGACCTGCACCCACGTCACTGCTCTTCTGTTTAATGTAGAAGCAACAGTGTTGATCTGTGGCACAGGACTGTTACAGATGAACCTGCATGCTGGGTTTTGCTGGGTAATGTGACCAAGATACAGTCAGAGGTTGGCCGTAAGATAGACTTCTCCTCTTCAGCTGCCCAAAAAAAGGCTCTTGATCAAAACATAAACAGACCATCCGTAGTGACAGGGAAAAGGAGCCGTCCTCAAAAAAGAAAAATCCCACCTGCTACTGTGGAGGAGTTGTCACTGCTGGAGGATACTTGGATACTTTGCTGGAGCACAGTAAAGCTGTGGGTTGTGGGAATGACCCATAATGTTTTATCTAGGGGTCTAGATTTATGCCTGTAGTGCACTGCCATGTAAATAATTTGCATTTACTGAATATGTACTCACTGAGTACCACTGTTCAAAAATTGAATAAAGAAACAAACTAATTTCTGCCTCTTTTTTTTATTATTATGAAAACCACTTTATAGAACATCACATCCGTTACAATGTAGAATCCAGTCATTTATAGTTTACAAATGACAAAATGTTTACACAAAATCATGACAGTGTTTACGTGATATCAACCACTACTAACATTACTTTATTTACTGTATCTTTTGGAAAAAATACAGCAATTTTAACAGCACAATACTTAAGAATATTTAACAGGAGCAGGTTTCATATTTCCCTGGTTTTATTATCACACTGTTCACCAAAATGCAGCAAACCTTCACCATCTTATCCAGAAGGGTCACCTCTTCACCCTCACATGGAAGAAGTAATCTGATTGGCAGGGTGGTATGTTTGAAGCAGGTCCCTTGTGTAGCGCTGGAACCCAGTCACGATGTGTTTCATCCATTTCATAGGCTGGTTTGCTGCAATAATGCCAAATAATTAGCAACTCTATAAATAGAAGGTGGTTCTACAAAATCACTCAGTAGGATGTTTGTTCTAATTTGCTATGAGCTCAGAGTGCATCGAAAATAAAACTAATAGGCTATAAAGAGTGATATGAACATATTTAGAACTTACCGGAATGAAACTGTCTGGAGCACCAACAGATATTTGGAGATGGAAGAGAACTGGATATCAGCTCATCTCACAGCTGCTATCCAGGCTACACGCCTTCGTTTGCTAACATTGATACATGAGCTGCCTCGTGTTGCTTCCAGGTTGGGAAAGAATGAAAAGATAAACCATTTTCAAGCTTATTCTCTTGCCGGTCGTGCGATCGAACATTGCAGCCGACCACACAGCAAATATGAACCGTGGCTGTTGTGTGTGCCTTCGCTCCCTTTTCACTTGCGCTAGACCCCGAAAATGGCGGATCGAGCCAAAATCCTTTCCACGCCCACCCCCGTGACATCACGCTCCAAAGCGACTACACGCTATACAATAGCGCCCTCTACTTCTGGACAGCAGGAATAACAGGTTTACAGCCTTTGGTGTCGCACTGAGAAGAAGCTGTGCTCCAGCACCCCCGGTCGCAGCAGAGAGTATTCCCCACAAATCCCCCACCCTGCTGCAAAAACGCACAGTATTATTATACAAACATAACATATTTTGTAAAGATCTCACTGTGAATTTCACACTGAATTTATCCGCGTGTGTGTGTGTGCGTGCGTGTGTGTGCACACCCATGTACAATTGTACATTGTAAATCATGATTAAAAGACATAAAAGCTGCATTTTAAGAAAGAAATTTAAGGAGCGCATTGTATTTACCATGATAATTTATTTGGTGAAGGCAGACCTTTTGTATATGTGTAAAATAAACCACATATCTGCCAACCTCCTGTCTCAGGCTCAGGTGTTCCACTCCCATTGCCCCATTCCCACACACTGATATCTGAGGATGGAGGTTAGTTATTTTATGTCACAAAACAAGTGGAATTGTGTAAGGAAAAAAAAAAACTTTCCTTTTTGCTAAGGCATATAGGATTCCCATGATGCACTGAGTATTTCTTCCTCAGTTACATTTCTCACTCACTGTGTGTTAATAGACCTCTGCATTGAATCCTACTTGTTATTAACCTCTGTCTCTCTTCCACAGCATGTCTTTTATCCTGTCTTCCTTCCCTCACCCCAACTGGTCGCAGCAGATGGCCGCCCCTCCCTGAGCCTGGTTCTGCCAGAGGTTTCTTCCTGTTAAAAGGGAGTTTTTCGCTTCAAACTGTGGCCAAAGTGCTTGCTCATAGGGGGTCATAGATTGTTGGGTTTTTCTCTGAATGTATCATTGTAGGGTCAACTTTACAATAGAAAGCGCCTTGAGGCGACTAATGTTGTGATTTGGTGCTATATGAATAAAATTGAATTGAATAGAACAAACAGCAGCCCGATTTCAGACAGAGCTGTCATTAAACAGAAGCTATGAACACAACTCTCTTGAGTGGACAATTGAAGAAGTTTGTTTCAAGTTTTAGATTTAGGTTGCTCTTCATTTTGTTTTGATGCCACCAAAGAAGACTGTGTTGAAAAGCTTTCAGTAATGAACCGTTTTTCAGTACAAGCTTAAATGCTTCAGAAAGCTTCATTTAGCCAGCAGAAACACAAAGTCCATTGAGCCAAAATGGAAGGAAACACATGGGCAGACAAAAAGTACAACACAACAGAAAGCTAGGACAAACCCAGACTTTATATACAGACAGACGGAGCATTAATAGAGAATGAGTCACATCTGGGGAAAAATAAGAAACAGGTGAAAATAATCAGATAACTAAACAGGGGAAGCAAAAACGCACAAGAGACAGACTAGAAAAATAAAACATTATGGCGACTAAATAAGATATGGATGAAACACGGGGAACGTAAAATAAACTTAACCAAGGAACAGAATACAATCAAACTAGAATTATGAACAGAACACAGACTACAGGTAAAAAGGCCTGATGATATAGACATAATGAAACCAGCCATACTATAAAAATAAAAATTGCATAATTACAACAGACTAAGGGTCAAAGAAAAACCTAAAAATAACAGAAATTGAGCGCAGGAAAAAACAAAAACAAAACACACACACACACACACACACACACACACACACACACACACACACACACACACCAAAAACAAAATCAGTATATATAGTATATAGTAACAAAATAAAAATAAAACAAATGCCGTTGTAACTGAACTAACTCCATAAAGGTTTAGTTTCACTAAACTAAAGAAAACAAGAAAACACCTGCAAATATTTTCTAAAATGTAGTGGGTTTTTTTTTTGTTTTTAATTTAAAATATTGTACAACAAGACGAAGCTGCAAACGTGAACGCAATTCTTTTTTCTCAACTGAAGCCTTTAATCGAAAAATCAAATAAACAAATTGGCACTCTCTTTTGGCCAGACACGTGACAGCTCTTCTGCTATCATTTTGTTCACATTTAAAATAAAAATGCAGACATAAGTGTACACATTAGTTTTTGAATGCTAGTGAAAAGGGTTTTCTTTTTGTTTGTACTCTCTTGAGAATAATCTTCTCCTCAAAATGCAACATTTGTACTTGCAAAAATTATTTACGTGCGCTTAGAATAGAGGCACAAAAATAACGTCATAGGTTAAAAATGATCTATAAGTCACTTCTAAATGTTAATGTTTGGTTTATTTCGGTGTTTCATTGGTTCCTGACTAAATCGGTTTGGCTTCATTACTGGACCGTTTAATTTAATATTGAAGCCTTACTCTGAGAGCTGTCAATTTTGAATTTCACCCGTCATATCCCCCCGATGTAAAATCTTCTGTTCTTATTTAAACGGCTGACTATGAATTGAATTTAACATTAAAAATATTTTAATACAAGAGGAAACATTTTCACCGGGAGCAAAAATATTATGTTAATAAGTGGACATCCTGAAGATTGTATTTTAAATATTGTTCAGTTCTCTTCCAAACCCCAGCAGATGTGTGCTGTAAGTTTTGAGTGTCTATTAAAATGAAAATAAAAGTATTCTAACATCTCACCTGTTTGTCTTTATTCAGGCATACATGTGTACTATGTTTATTAATAGAGAGATTAAGCTTGTGTTTCTGTCATGTAGTGGTTTTGCTTAACCGTATGAAGCTTATTAGACATTATGAAACAGATGATATGTAAAAGCGAATTTTGCCAAAGTGCTTAAGATACTTTTTAATTATTTTTTTCTTAAAAAAAATCTACTACATCATGTGCATTTTTTTTCATTTCATGTGTAATTTCCATTGCAAATATTAATCACAGTTACATTAAGAAGGCAACGCAGTAAAAACTCCGGAACGGAGATGTCATCACGTACACTGCCGTCCTCGGGAGGACTCCCGTGTGAATCGACAAAGTTCGGACTGGCGAGAGAATCGAGAAACTGGCATTATTTGTTGTATTTCGTCACTGGGAGCCTCCAAACATAAAAACTTGAGCCTAAACAGAAACACGTGAAAGGCAGTCCTGCTCGTGTATTCATCACCAGGAGATATTACAGACATGAAAGGCAAAATCGTGTGCCATAGCCAGGGGTTAAAGTGCGCCCGTGTTTTTTATTTATTTATTATTGCAATGGTGGCTGATAATGAAGTCGTCAGCAAAGAACAAGTGACTTTTAACGAACGTAGCACATAAAGATCGTTGAATGTAGTACAGCTTACATGTGTGTTTATCAGTTAGCCATCTTAACTATATTCCTGGACAGCATTATTCTTCGACAGTATTCCACAGTGGTGCAGTTTGGTATGTAGCGCAGTGAGTTTTAGGACTCAGTAATGCAGTGCAACGTTGTTATTGTTAAGTGTGATTCATCAATTAGCTGTCAATCACTTGAGTTGACCTCATTTAAATCGGTAATAAAATATAAATATTATACATATAAGAAACCCCAAAGAATAAATTCGAAACCCAATTGGTTAAGAAAGAACAAGCCCCGCCTTCCCCTGCTTGTTCAGACAGCTAGGATTGTATTTTACACTGACCTAGATCAGTATAAGTATCATACAATGTAAACGAAGCACTGAAACTTGCACATATTTTTATAGATGCATTGAAGCTAATCGGGATATTTACTGTCAATCTGTGGCTGCGATTAATCACTTTACTGGAAACTTTATTAAGTAGTAACTCATTACTTCATCACAGAGGCTAATATTTCTGTCCTAAAATCGTTTAAATAGTAACAGCCTTATTGTAATATAAGCTAACCTTTACACGTAACGTTAAACTAGCACCATAAAGACAGTAAAACATGTAATAATATCTACAAATGCATCTTAAAGCTGTTATATTAGTTCTGGAGAATCTTAAGAACAGTACTAACTCCAAAGCATGTAAAACACTAGAGCTGTGTCAAATGTATAATTTCACTTGACTTACGTGTTGTTTATTTATACCTTGAGCACTTCCCTTTTTCTTTTTTTCAGTTATTTTGTTTATCTGTTTTCTTCTAAAGTATACCTTTTTGTTTACGTACTTGTATACTTAACTTGTTCAAGACACTGCAAGCTGTGGAATTTTTCATACCCTTTCTATATTCTACATTACTATGTATGTTTGTTGTTCAATTGTCTAAATTAAAAAAAAAAAAAAAGCTGTTATATTAGCACTCGTTGTCAGTGGCGGAGCGGGGGGTGGCTTACTGGGCTTAAGCCCGGGTTGTTTTTTCTGAAGGTCTTTTGGAGTGTAATTTTTTCATAGTTAGATGCCTTGCTGACAACTGTATAAAACAAAAACTACACACAATACTCGAAGCACATAGTGCACACTGTGGGAATTTACGACTGTGCATAAATCCCCCCTAATATTGGTATGATCCGAGCTCAGGCACTAAGCGGGGCGGGGACAGCTGCTGCCTGTTGGAAAAACGGAGCGAGGCAGACAGAGGAGAACTGAAGTTCGACCAGGTACCAAAGCAAATCATTCGTACTGTACAAATAATGTAAATATGACGGTGTATCACGAAAGATTGATAACAAACTGATCACTTGACCCATATTACGTTACTTGCTCTTCAAGTGAATCAACAAATGGCGAAATGAAAAGCCGAACAACAACAATGCTGTTTCTTTAGAGAGTCTTAGCTTACGTGTGTTTATTTCATATTTTCAGTTGTTTCCCTCCACGGCTAAATAAATCGGTTTCAGTAATGCACTGATATACAAGAATGGACATAAGGGGCTTCTTTCAAAGAAAAAACTCTGGTAGTATTTTATATATTGTGCTTTGTATGTTGTTCAGTATATTTCTATGCAAAACAAGAGGAACTTCAATACACAGCAGTATATTCACAGTTTAAACCAGATATTTATATACACTTTACGGAAAACACAAGAACATTTTTTTTACTGTACAACATCAAGTTAGAGTAAACTTGTTTTGTTTTGGATAAATAAATATTGAAATATCTTTTGAATGAGTTAAATGTCAGAATAAAGAGAGACAGAGCTGTCTTTTTTTTATCACTTTCATCAAATTTAAGAGTACATGTACACTAAGTTTATTGTTAATTGATAAGAAAACTGCAGACGATTCCATTCTGAGCTGAAGAAGCTTCTGATAGGTTAGCAGAGTACATGTGAGTAAATTGGTGACACACCTGTGGATGCATATAAGGCAAAACACAGAGCCTGTTTCTTTAAAATGGGAAAATCAAGAGATGTCAACCAAAACACCTGGAAAAGAATTGTGGAGCTCCATAAGTGTGGCTCAGTTTTGAATACAATTTGGTGCCATTTGCAATTAAGAAATACAGACAGTTTCTCTCTTTACTCTTAAAGTTAACAAATATGTTTTTTATATTTATCAATCTAAAAAAAATAAACATTTAGTCTGATTTGATGTTACAATTAAAAAAGTGTTTTTATCTGAAGAGTTTGTAAATATCTGGTTTCAACTGTATATTTGATGATTGTCAGCACAAAGAGGGAGAGAGAGAGGAACAGAGAGGGAGAGAGAGGAGAATGAGGACAGAACAGAGATGGAACAAGAGCAGGTGAGACACACATGTTAGTCAAATGGTTGTTTACCAAAAGTATCACCGTATCATAGGTACTCATGTATCTCCCCATATGGAAAAGAAATAGTAAAAACTTATATGATTTACTCATGAAAGTGGCCACTTTCTCATTACTTTCATATATTGTTTTAGTAAGAATCCAAAACATACAAGTTTCATTATATAATTCTTCAAGGGATCTTATATCTGTTTTCACTCTTGTATGCTTTTCATACAAGTTTCACACAAAACAGATACAAACTTTATAAGATTTATATATATCTTTTCCATATGGGTCGTACCTAGTGTTTCTTTTTAGGTTTGTTATTTTTCAAATTCTATATTTATTAAGTTCTGCAGGCTTGTTTGCACAACAAGGCTAAATAATTATAGAAACTTTTCTCAATCTAAATAGTGGACTTTGGTAGAATTAAAAAATTAGTGTAGTGCAGGTCTATGATGATTTTTAGTGCTACTGTCATCTAGTTCTGATTCTTGTTCTGTCTTGGTTAAGTCCTCAGTAGTCCTGATTTTGAACTCTTGTAGTCCAGTTTTAATTCCGGATCAGTTCTGGGTCTGGTTGAATTGGGGTTTAGTCCCTGTGTCTTGATACAGCCCTGATTTTGTTCTGCCTCGCTGCTTAATTAAAAAACTAGTTTAAGGTGTCCTGCATATGTGATATATTTTTTTCCTATATGAAGTCATTCTTTTTTGAACAAACCTCAAAACAAAGCCTATTAATCTTTCAGTCATTTCTGCCCCCCCCCCCCCCCCCCCCCCCCCAAAAAAAAAAAAAACAAAAAAAACCCACATGCATACTACCCTTTAGGGCTAAGCCCCGGGTGTTTCAAATGTCTGGCTCCGCCTCTGCTCGTTGTATTACTAACATAACCACATTCACTGTAACGGCGGATATGTAAAGCTAGCTCATATTCACGTAATATAACGTTTGTGGTTTTATTTTGGTAACTTCCTGCATGACCGGAAGTGAACGATGTAACAGTAACCAACTTGATGTACAAAAAAGACGGAAGAAAACGGAAACTAATGCTAACGGAGAAAAGGAAGAGAAAAACATGGTTAAATTGTACAAAATTAATGGTTCTAGATACAGTTGACAGGGGAACAAGGTTTGTAATGTATATGACTTAATTTTTGTTTTATTTGTTTGTCTAGCTCTTACGTTGGTTCGTTGTCTGATACACGGCAAGGAATAATAAAGGTCATTCAACAACCATCAGTTCTGGCCTTCTCAGTTCGACTGGATGCTATATTAACATTATTGACGTCACAGGTCCGGAGTTTTTACTGCCGTCCCCTCATAATTTAACTGTGAGTAATATGTTATGAAGCTTAACTTTAATCACAGCCAAACCGGTTTACTCAGGAACAAATAAAACACTGAAATAAACCAAACATTAACATTTAGAAGTGATCTAAGTGACTTATATATCATGTTTAACCTCAGTAGTGAAATCTCTATTAATAAAAATAGTGTACATGTACATACGTGTACATACCTTAATAAAAACAAGCAGGTGAGATGTTAGAACGCTTTTATTTTTATTTTAGTGGACACTCAATACAATAGACAGCTACTGGGGTTTGTTTAACCTGAGTAGTCAAAGGAGCTTGCAAAGAAAAGCGTCTGGACTTCTTTAAGTTACTTGAAGACGTTTCACCTCTCATCCGAGAAGCTTCTTCAGTTCTAAGGTCAAATGGTGGAGAGTCCCAGATATAAACCTAGTGGGAGTATCCCCCCACACAGGGACAAAAGGACCCCCTGATGATCCTCTAATCGCCTGAGCCAAGGTGTGGAACTGGGTGTGGGTCCCAATCAGCCAGAGTTTCGGGTGAGCTCATTGTGAAACCTGGCCCCACCTTATCATGCGAATTCCTGAGGTCAGATGGCCCAGGATGTGAGTGGGTGTTAAGGCGTCTGGGAAGGCACTTCCCAAGCGCATGGCACAACACAGAAGAGCCACCTCCACAGGACAAGACTCAGCTGTCCATCTGCATCTTAAGGATAAAGGACACTCTTTTGAGGATGCCAATGTTCACATTTTGGACAGAGAGGACAGATGGTTTGAAAGAGGAGTGAAAGAAGCCATCTATGTCCACTGTGAGCGACCATCTTTGAACAGAGGCGGTGGTTTACGACACCAACTCTCTGCCATCTATAATCCAGTTTTGAGATCCCTTCCCTGAAGAAGCTTCTCGGATGAGAGGTGAAACGTCTTCAAGTAACTTAAAGAAGTCCAGACGCTTTTCTTTGCAAGCTCCTTTGACCACGATGACCTGGATGACTGAGAACCTTCACAGACATTTAACCTGAGTAGCGAAAAGACCGCGGGGGGGGGTGAAAACGATGTGCCGGGAGTCCGCTGTTCTCGCCGGCTGTAATAATCCTCGGCCTTTGCTGTGTCCCAATTCAGGGTCTTCACGCTTGAAGTACGCATTTCAAGTGCGATTATGTCACCGCCACGCGACGACGGCTGTCCCAATTCGAAGTGTACTATATATATATATATATATATATGTTCAAGACAGAAGAAATTTAAACTGTTTTAATGTGAAATTGCAAAAAGCTTAGCTGTGTCTCTAAACCTGTGTAACTTTGCTCTGCTTCACTTCAGCAGCGTCAGGTGTTGTTTATATGTTGATTCATGGTTTTCTTTAGTTTTCGTTCTACTGCAGAATATTTTTAAGTTTGTTATCTGCTATAAAATCACAGGCCAGGAAAATCTCCTTCATGTTTTTCTGTGTTTTATCCTCAGTTACTTTCACACAAAGGCATCTGCTGTGATGCTTAAACCTCTGATGAAGTCTCACAACTGTCAGCTTTCTTTTTATAGATATGAAAATATGGATATGTACTGATAAATGATCAGAATTATAATATTTATGACTTTCTGAGGCAAAATTTCCCCGATTCAAATCGAATCGATTCTAGAAATCAGTGACGATACCCAGCCCTAGGACTAAGGTGCAAGTACCCCTTATGTGCATTTTGCAGGCAATTACACGGTAGCACCCGCAGCTAAGGCACAAGTAGCCTGTAATTATGTGTAATTTCTGTAATAAGTCAGTTTTTTGCAGGATTCTATAAAATAATTACACTGTTAGATCCCAAGTACCCTGTGATTATGTGTAATTTCATGTATACGTGTTGTGCCAAAAGTGACGTGAGTTATTTAGTTGATGATATTTTCCTCTAACCCAGGGGTCTCAAACTAGCCACCCGTATATTGACGTGAAAAAAAATATGATGGAGTTTGGCCCTTGAAGTTTTTTTTGTTAGAGAGGATTTGTTTGTTGTTGTGTGCAATGTTAAAACAAGTTCTTTAAAAAGCAAAAAATAATTAAATTATTTAATGAGCCGCCATGTGTGTGGCCAGAACATTTAAGTTTGAGACCCCTGCTCTAACCCATTCACAACTGGCCTAGTTATGGGAAATAAAACTGGTTATAAATACCAAGGCTGTAAACACGTTTATTCCTACTATAGTGTTTGACATTTTAACATTCTGTCTGTGAGGACTGAGTTACATTTGCAATTACCAGCCAAAATGGCAAAACAATGTTTTGTTCAAAAACAAAAATAAACAAATATCTTCAATGAAATCCTCTGATCACACTTTTCTGCTGTCACACAGAGTCACCTTCTGCTCATCCACTTGAATAAGTGCCTTTTGTTCCAGCCTGTTAAGATCATTTAGGAAACAAGCCTGTATTAACTGGTGATAGTTACAGCTTGACTCATGCAGGTGCCTGCTAGGGAAATGATCTACTTCGTGGTAGGTCTGGATGTGTGCTTTATAGAATGGGGACAAACGTGCAGATGGGGACATGCAGCCTGAGGAAATATATCCCCTTTTACATTTGGGTAGGATGGAGAAAACCAGGGTGACTTCTGAGAGGTTATTAGTTATTCTCTCAAATATTATCTTTGAAAAAGGAAAAAAACAACAAAAACAAACAAAAAAAATCCTCATAAACTTGATTGTAGGACAGAGTAGTTATACACTACAGGTCCAGCCTGCTTCCTCTTTGATAGGTACTGATGGTGCACAAAACAGCTATATAAGCAAAATATATTTGTTATCAGTAGTATTATTATTTTGTCTGTCACTTAACATTTTAGACAGAGAAGATCTGAATTATTTGGTTAACGGACTGTTATACATTTCATACAGCTACATTTTGAATGGAAATTACAACCATGTCTGAGTTTTCATTATTACGGCATCAACATTTATGTCTAAACAAATTTTTCCCAACAAGTTGTTGTAATACACATTTTAGGCTAAGTAGTCTTCCACAGGGCACACATGAAATTATCATTCAGGCACAATCACGTTTCTTGCAAAATGATCGCTTTGTTTCCAGCCATTATTAATTACTGCAGCAAGTACAGTAGCTTACAGAAGAATGAAAGTATTTGCTTTGAGGAGTTGTATATTCTTTTGCAGAACATAATGCAATGAAGCAGGGCCGCTGAATCATCTGTGTGCACACTCTCAAGGACACCAAAAGAGGTAACATGCAATAACTATTACATTTAAAATGAAGACTTTGTAAGTTAATAAAACCTGTGTGCTGCTGTTAGTTACAGTTGTGATATTTAAACTGTGTAAATGTCTGTAATGCAGACTCAGCATGTCTGCCAAAGACATTATGAGGAGAAATAAAACAGCCACGATTCTGTCTGGAGACTACAGGCTGATCCTCAACAAAGTTTATGAGAAGGAGCTGATCACTGAACAGGAGTACAACAACCTCAAAAGTATCAGCGGAAAAGATGTGGAGGGACATGTTGTTGAGCTCGTGATTAAGATCATGAGTAAAGGAGACGATACCTGCGGAGCTTTTCTGAACCCCCTGCAAACTGATGAAAACATTAAAAGTACTTTCCCTCAACTGAATGACACCCTGTTTGTACCTAAGCCTGACCAAGCTTCTTTACTTCAGCAAGGTAATTACACACACAGAGAAATGTTGTGTCTGAGATCATATTCTAGTTGGATGTGTAACTCTGTTTCTCTCTATGTTCTGTCACAAGACGGCTCCAGTCAAATGGAGGTGAGGTCCTACTTCTGGAAAGGCAGAGCAGCTCAAATAAGTTACAACATTTGTGTCAGAGAGATAATGTGCTGTTTAATCAATTTCCTTCACATAATATTGCAAGCTGTATGACATAGGGTCATCTCAAAGACTGTTGCTACATTCATATAGCCTATGGTACTTAGTGTTTGTATCTATCAGTCCATCCAGGCCTGTGCTGGTGGGAGCAGGTCTGTGATACAAAGCTTGTACTCAACTCTAGAAGACGAGCTGGACTCTACTGAGGTGGCAGCACTTTGCTTCCTGTGTCGTGATGTTTTTAGTAGAAGTCATCTGAAAGGGGTCAGTGCTGCATGTTCTATACTGTTATCCTTCCACTTGTTTTACTGACATGTTTATGGATGCGTCACTTGTAGGACTGACAGTATGATAGATTGCTTAGATATGTTCATATTCACTGATAGACTTTCTAATGACCCCCACCCCACCCCCACCCCACCCCACAGATCACTAATATCAAAGACCTGTTCTCAAGCTTAGAGGAAAAAGGTCTCCTGCAGAACAATTGTTTCCTTTCTCAGCTTCTCTCAACTATTGATCGAGTAGACCTCGTCAGGTCCCTGGGCATAGATAGCAAACGATCAAAGGACACAGATGGGAGTCCTGTTCTGTCACAGTACAGGTGAACGCAGTCCCACATTGACTTTAATATGACAGCATGCATATAGTAATAATTAGTACTTAAATGCTATCAGTTTGAATTACAAAATCTTTTGCCTGTTTGGCTTTCTCTCCACATTTTTATTTTTTCTTCTTTTTTCTCCACTGTTAGGGTGATGCTGTACAAAATATGTGATGCTATGAATAACGACAATATCGCAATCATGAAGTTTCTACTGAGATCAAAGCTGCTGAAAAGCACACTGGATCAATGCAAAGTGAGATAACATTTGCACACCTTTCCAGCTATTTAAAAATCAACTCACCATATCTACATCTACAGGATGTAGACATTAAGAAACAACTGCATCTGGGCTTCAGATTTTAAATCCTGTGGTGATTTTCTTTTTAACAAAACATTTATTTCTCAATAAATGAACATCAGTACATCACAACAAGAAAAAAAATTGTCACAGAAACACAGGGCTGAAATATAATTGACCATATATAACAAAACACACTCTTTTCTTAAAGCACCACTGAGAAGAAAAATCAGTTAAATTATTTGTCAATGGATACAATGGAAATTCAGTTTTAACCTCCTAAGACCCGAAATCTTTCATGGCATGAAATTTTTAATTTCTCTTTGCTATTTGAGCTGATTGGGAACAGATGAATGTAAAAACAAAGAATTTACAGATTTTTATTTTTTTTCCTGATTTTTGTTTCTGAGAAAAGTGAGATCCACATATTGGGACATTTTAAATTTAAAAGAACAGTGGCAGTATAATGTCCTCGTGTGGATATCAGGCCCTCGTAGAACTTGTCGACATCTATATTTAACCAGCTAAATGAAAGTTGTATCAACCCTTTTCCCTGCAATATTATTAATCTTAATTTTTCTTCTTTTATATATAGAAAGTTTTGCTTGACCCACCACAAAATTTAACAGCTTCCATCTTACCAGCCTCTTTTTTGTATAGCTGGCGCCAAACAGAAATGCCAATGAAGACAAAGCCTCTCCACATTTTTCAAAGACACGTGTTAACATAATGAACAGTGGTTCATTTCTATGTTTCTCTTGATCATAGACTGGATGTAAAAAAATAACCAAAACATATATAAAGCTAACTTCTGGATCTGAAATGTGAAAGCATTTAAGAAGTGCTTTAAACATATTATTCTAAGTGCATCCATCCCTAAATCTAAACTAAAAACTGAAGGTCACAGAGAATTTCAGTCTATGATCTGTGCACCCAGCTGACTTGTTCATTACAGAGCTGAAGATTTGTGTCTTTAAACTGGCATTTGAGCAGCATTTTGCAGTGAAGCAGTTGATAGATTTATAGTGTAGCTGCAGAGCCTCTGTGAACTAAAACCATCTTTGCTGTTAATTCCAGACAGTGCTGGAGGTGATTGCTGAGATGGAAAAGAAAGATTTAATATCAGACACAAATGTCAGTGTGTTGCATGAAATACTCCAAGAGATTGATCCTGAGCTGGCAATGATTGTAGAGAACTACGTTCAAGGTATGAGAGACATTTTTCATGTTACCACAGAAAAACATTTAGATGTAAACAGTGTGTTTCTGTGAACATCATCAAATGATTGTACTCGTTACAGGAGTCCCCCAGCAGCAGCAGATGTTACCTCCTCATGTCAGTATTGACAAGTGTATCTGTCTGTGTGTTTCTGAACATTTAATTCTGTGCGTCAGTTTGCTGATCACTGTGATGTTTATTCCCACAGAGGTTTTTTGACACAAATGAATCCCATCTTCCTCTGTCTGTAACTGAAACTCAGTGCAGTTGTAAGTATCTCTGTTCAGAAAAATTTGTAATTATTTTTTAGGAATTCCTACAGTCACTCTGGTTTTTATTATTTTGTCATAATAATACTGGGCATGTAAATATGTTGTTCTTTTGTCTCTAAGGCAGAGGAGAGATTATTTACACTGATGCACGATCACAGCCCACCTCTCTTCCTGATCAGGTAGTTCGTTCAGACTTTTATGCTTTCATTCATTCTTTTGTCGGAACACTAAAATTTATATTAATGTAAAAACATAATAATTCACATTTGCTTTGTTTGTGTCCTGTAGTCAGAATACTACACTTTGACTCATAAGTCTCATGGTTTATGTGTGATCATCAATAATGAGATCTTCACTACTGAAACATGTCTATGTCATCGAAGGGGAACTCAGAAGGATGCAGGTAGAGTTCTTACCTTCAAACCATATCATGATCCGATTTATGTATGACTGTTTTAACTAGAAGCACTGAGACCTGCACCAGTTACTGCACATACAGATCAGATATTCTTTGGTTTTGTAATCTACTGCTATACCTTCATTTGTTTGTTTTCTATGTGGCACAGATGCTCTGAACACAGTGTTCACAAGCTTAGGCTTTAAAGTGCTGATACACAACAACCTGACTGCAGCACAAATACGGAATGAATTAAGAATGTACAGCAAGAAGAATTTTGTGAATGATAATGCCTTGGTAAGTAGATTCATACATCTTTGGAATTGTATCCTCAACCACCATTCTATATTCTTAATTTATTTTATAAATCCCTGGATTTGCATGTCCCAGTGATCCCAGAAGCTATGTTGCCAAGGACTTTTTGTAACCTGGTAAGGTTTTGCATGGCAAATTGGCCCTGGGTGAGGGACCAGACAGAGCAATTCAAAAACCCCTATAAGCAGAATATCCAGGGCACAGTTTCCCAGCATAGGGTTACTGGGATCTACCCAGGAGCCAGGCCTGGGGAGGGTGCCCAACAGTGAGTGTCTGGTGGGCAGGCCTTAGTCTATGTGGGCTGCCTGGGACAGCCCGAAAAAGGGACATGGGCCCACCCTCCTGTAGGCCCAACACCCACAGGAGGTGCCATAGGGGTCAGGTGCATTGTGTGCTGGTTGGCAGCCAGGGGCGGAAACCCTGGTGGACAGACCCTTGGCTACCGAGACTAGCGAATAGGATATGGAATATATTGCGTGAAGTCGAGATGTACCGGCTAGATCGGGCTCTGGAACCAGTCTCCTGGAGAGTTGCTGCACTCTGTCTCAGTCTGGTGTTGGTGTAAACCGATCACCACCTGGTGGTGATTCTGACCAGGTGGTGGGAGAGGAGGCTGGATAGACCTGGCAAGCCTAAACATATAGTGAGGGTGCACTGGGAACACCTGGCAGAGGCCACGGTCCGGCTGAGCTTCGACCCATCCCAAGGGAGACTGGGGACATTAAGTCCGAATGGACCACCTCCATTGCTGAAGCTGCTGCACTGAGCTGTAGCTTAAAGGTGGTTAGGGCCTTTTGTGGTGGTAACACCTGAACCAGATGTTAAGACACTAGAGGTAAGTAATCTGGGCTGTAGCACCCAGATTACTTACAGCTACTTCGGTGCAACTGATATAAGATGCGGTAAGCTGAAGACAGCTTCAACCGTCTGTTTGCTGAAAAATAGTAACGCGACCGCAACACATTTTTTTGTTAGTAGCGGTAACGGCGTTGTAACGATAGAAATAGTAATTAGTTAGATTACTTATTACTGAAAAAAGTAACGCTGTTAGTAACACAGTTATTCCCATCACTGGTAATATGCATTTTATATATGGTTAGAAACTTTCACACAGTTTTTTCATTTTAAATAATCACATTTTTACATGTTTAAATTTACACAAAATTTCAGAAATCTGCACTGTCATCAGTGTTGGGAAGGTTACTTTTAAAATGTGTTCCACTACAGATTACAGAATACATGCCCCAAAATCTATTTTGCAATGTATTTTATTACTCAGTGAGAGTAATGTATTCTGAACACTTTGGATTACTTAATATACTGTCATGCTTTTTACAACTACATGAATGTACTATTGCTGTGTGATTTATTACTATTACTGAAGGTCACTCACCATACAACACGTTCTCACTCCCAAAGCGTAACATTTTACGCTAGGTGACAAATCGTCAACATATTACGTTTTCGGCTACCCACCACGTTCCTAAATGACGACCTCGGAAAAATGAGGAAATATGAGAACCGTATGGACTCAATCTACACATGTTTGCTCTTTTTCTTCAAATCGCTTAGAAACACGCTATTTAACATCATTAAAGTCCTGGTTAAGCTCAGGAAAAAGGTTATGGTTAGGGCTGGAATACAGGGCTGGAACATCTATTACCGCGGGAGCGTCATTGCACTGGATTTCGCCCATAACCCGCCGTGTCCCATAAGAACGCCGAGGGTCTCCTTTCGCGTTCCTCAGGAACGCCGCGGGACGTGACAAAACGTCGGCATGTTACGCCTTGGGAGTGAGAACGGGCTGCACCATACCAATACCAACTAGATTTTTTAAATCTTAATATAAAATGAGTAACAGTAGGGTGGACATTAGGTAATGTTGCACCTTTTGCAGTGATCTCATATAGAAAGCTACTCCTGTATCAGTAATACGTTTTCTTTTTGTCTCCTTTCTGAACTGCACATGATTATTTGCAGCTAGCAGGTTGTTAATGCAGCCTTCATTAATAGTAATAAATCACACAGCAGTAGTACATCAAAGATACTGAATTGGATATAACCCAGGTAGCTACCACAACTTAAACAAAGCAGTTGCAGTAGGCTAATGTTAGTTTTGAAAAAAAGATTTACTTCCAGCTGAGAGCAGCTTGTTTGCTGGCAAACAGTTTGCATTGCATGGTCAGATTTTGCTCATCCCTTTGTTCTTTAAATGTGAAGTGGTGTCCGAATTTCCAAGTAAGAAATGCATTCCTGTCCGTGCACTGCTGGCTCTGGCTCCACTGTGTAAATGACACCATCAGCATTAACAGGACGCTTACATTAGACCAGAGGTCTCAAACTTAAATGAGCTGTGGGCCACTGCTGGCACTGTCATCTCATTGGAGGGCCACTTCAGTGTTCAAGTAGTAAAAAATACACAAATAAACAAAAAAACACAAAATACTTCTGAAAATGAAGTGTTTTGTTTGTTTGTTTGTTTTTATTTCAAATATTGCATAATAAGACAAAACTGCAAACGTGAACCCAATTTTTTCACAGTCTTAACTGAAGCTTTTTATTGAACTACCAAATAAACAAATTGGTACTCTCTTTTGGCCAAACATGTGGCAGCACTTCTGCTGTCATTTTGCTCGTATTTAACAAAATAAAAATGCAGACACAAGTGTACACATTAGTTTTTGGTTGCTAGTGAAAATTGTTTTATTTATTTATTTTGTACTCTCTTATACCTCGGCCAGGTCCGCGGCTCCGAACCATAGTAAAGGGACCTCTGGCTAATATGTTGGGTTCCGTGTCGGGTCATAGCTGGGAACTAGCTTTACTGTCTGGGTCAAATTTGCTAGCGAGAGACAGAGAGAGGCATTGAAATGTTGCTCCAATGGAAATGATTGTTTTGGAGGCGGCAAACACAGTGTGCAGTCGAGTCATGACCTCTTACAACTGGACTCGTCAGGCACTCTGCACTGGCTGCAGTGGTTATTATTATATTTACATGCTTACATCTCCCGTTTCTAGTCGATAGCAACTCATACTTTTTGACTTTCCTTTTTCTCTCTTCCTCGTGCTCACAAACACACATAACACCAGGGGCAGTCCCACACATTCTCCCTGCAACACGAACTACACTGCCCATTAGGCTACATTCTTTAGGGCTATGCCTGTAACACTCTGCTCATATTGCCTTCATATTAAATAATTTTTTGCATATTAATCTTTAAAAAATATTTCTTCATGTCATTATGCGGGCCGCAAGATTGAGACCCAGGCATTAGAGCCTCTTATTGCACGTTGGGTTTCCACCGGCGTGGAATTACCAAAAAATAAAGAGGGGATAGCTTACAATATGAAACAGGAAAAGACCACCGTGTTATCCATCTGTTTTTACAAAGTAACTGTATTCTGATTATTACCTTTTTAAATGGTAACTTTAACGGAAAACAGTTACACTTCTTTTGTATTTTAAATACGTAATGCCAGTACATGTATGCAGTACTCCCCAACACTGACTGTCATGAACAAATTTTTCACCAAAAAATTTAAACCTAATTTTTCATGATTTATTTGGTTAACAGATTACTCGAGTAATCAATGAAATAATCGATAGATTAGTTGATTACAAAAATAATTGATAGCTGCATCCCTAACTCATTGCATACGTCAGGCTAGGGTTGGGTCCAGGGCAACTGTCAGTTGTGAATTAGTTAATTTGGTATCATTTACCAACATTCATACTACCTTTATACTGATCAGAGGTTGATAAGCAGCCCAGATAGTTCATGTAACATCTGCCTATATACTGCACAATGTCCTTCTTCTTCACTTAATCCTTGCTTTTGGCTTCGTTCACTTCCCCTTCTTCATTTCTAAAGTCAACCTTCAGAGTACCATTTAAATCTACCTAGCTACATTCCCCCCCTGACACCACCTTGCAGTATCCTGTCTCTTTACGATTCTGCATAAGATGTAGTTTGATGTAGTTCACCTTTGTGAACCTTTCTCCACTCTTATAATTCACTTCTACCTTCTTCTTAAAGTATGTGGTCACCACAGCTATTTTTATCCTTTTCACAAAATCCACTACCATGTGTCCTTTTGCATTTTTTGTTCTTAACACCACATCTATTCAATATGCCTCTGATTTAAGGTGGTATGCGTGCTTTCGCATGGAGAAAAGGGGTGTGTCTTTGGCACAGACGGGGAAAAGGTGTTTCTGAAAGATCTGATGCTCCCCTTTACAAGTGGAAGAGTCCCTACCTTGTCAGGGAAGCCCAAACTCTTCTTCATTGAAGCAAGTCAGGGTGATGAATACCAGAAAGGATACTATCCCTGCAGCAGAGAGGACGAGAACCAAAACAAAGGAGCACTGCAATCAGACGCCTCAGTCCCTGATAAGGCAGTGCTAGTGCCTGAACTAGCAGACTTTCTGATCAGCATGGCCACATTGCAGGACTTCGGATCATTTCGAAACACAGTCACGGGATCTATCTACATACAGGAGCTGTGCAAGCAGCTGACAATAGCAGCAAGAAGGTGAGTTGAAGTGATTAGTTTCTTTATGGCAGACCATACTACTCTCATATGGGAAGGTCATAGTGCAGTAGTTTCCAACAAAGTAGATTTTTTAAATGTAATTTCTGTTACATACAGTTCGGTCCATAGAATCATGGACAAAGACACAAATGTAGTAGTTTTTCCTCTGTAGAGCGCCTCAATACATTTTCACACAATCAGACCTTGTGCTTTCATTCAAGGGGTTTTACAAAAAGCACAGTCTTAACTGTTTTAAAATTACACCCATTTTCTGAGGCTCAAAAGTCATCAGGGAAGACAAATCAAATGCATCAAATCTCTGTACATTTCTGTCTTCCTGCTTTTGGTGCTTTCAAACATGGTGTTGGCATGAGCTGCGTGTTTTGTTAAAATGATCCAAGATGTATCCTTTTTGTTTCACGTGTGTTCCTTCCAGACAGGAGATGGATGATATCCTCACTGTCCTGACACGTGTGAACAGGGAGGTCAGCAAAGGAGAGTATTTATCCCACAAACAAATGCCACAGCCCAACTACACTCTCACCAAGAAGCTCGTCCTCAAATTTGTATGACCCGACTGTGACCAAATACAACACTGCATGTCTACACAATTCCCGGATTCACATTACAGTTTACACTGTGTGTGTGTTTGGTTTGATAAATGTGATTTTTGTAATTATGAACTGAATAAAAATTATCCACAGTGGCAAATGAAATGGTACATTTTTGTCATTTCTTAAATATAAATAGGAATTTTTTATTTGGTGTTTTCCAAACTCTAGAAAAGTGTTTTTCACCTAAGAATCATAAAATCAAATCTTACACTCTTACACCACTTCTTAATATTTGAGCAACTGCCAAACATAAACATTACAGGTAAAGGAGCTGCCGAGGTGTAATAGGTTATATAAGGTACTGGTTAAAATGCTGCTTCAAACCAGACAGCGATACATCATATAGACCAGTGTTGTACCTCTCTCTTGACCTCTGTATACAGTGACAACCACAGGTGAATGAGACAGGTTGCATAAAGCACTTTGAGCCCTCAAAGAAGAAAAAAACATTATATAAGAATCACACACCAAAAGTTTTACATTTGGATCCGTCACTACATAAGAGCTGGACTGATTTCATTGCAGGTCTTGTGTTATCTGGCATGCCTCAACCCATTCTTCCCGTTTCCTTTTAAGAATGGCTTGTTGACAGCCACCCTTCCACGAAGACCTTGTCTGATGAGACTTAAGTGAACAGTAGCTGGATAAACTGAAGGGCCAGATCTCTCAGGTGCTAGATTTTCTTCAAATTTATTAGGGACATGGATTTCATGTACTGTTCACCTGCTGTAGATAGTTTTCTGTCCACTATCTTTATAGGGACTGACAGTTTGCATCCGATAAATTTGAAGAAATGTGTTTTTAGAAAGTGCCTAAAGATAAAGGAAAAACATCCTCAGATCAGATAAAAGAATTGAACTAAAAATGATTGAAGAAGCAGCCAATGATTATTGTTTAAGACCGCTTTGAAAAAAGAAGAAGCAAATTCTGGATACTGTCCCTTCAGCTTGGGGCCTGAAGAGGATGGGAGGGAGACACAATTCTTCTTGGAAGGAAATGCAGACCCGGGGAGAGAGTTTGAGACAGTGCCTTCAGAAGCAGACTTTCTGATAGGCATGGCCACCGTGGAGGATTTCGTGACGTTTCAAAACAGAGTCACAGGATGTATCTACACCCAGGAGCTGTGCAAGCAGCTGACAAGATCAGCAGAAAGGTGAGAGAAATAGGATACAATGCTACTTTGGAAGAAAACAGTAATATGTAGGTCTGCTTTTGGTGATGTAAGATGTGCTTATGTAAAACATCAGAAAGGTCAATGTTTCAAATATTCCAAAAATTCAAGTTGTCTTTTTTTAGTGTGTTTCTGATGTTTTCCTTGCAGTCAGGAGATGGATGATATCCTCACTGTCCTGACACGTGTGAACAGGGAGGTCAGCAAAAGAGAGTTTTTCATCCACAAATACAAACAAATGCCAGAGCCCAGATTCACTCTCACCAAGAAGCTCGTCCTCAAACCTGTCACCCGCCTGTGACCAAAAATAAGTCCCAGATTCACATAGACTTGATGAGCCTGGTTTACAGTGTGTATGTATGAATGAATTTCTATTTTGATCTCATCTCAAGAATCAAATAAAATATCATAGTATATAAAATGTGGTTATAAAATCTAGCTTCTGAAATTGTTTGTCACAGTCTGGCTGGCAGACCGTGGAGGTGTAGGGAAGGAGGACCCAGGCGCGGTGCTCTGTGTCTAAACAGTGCATTTATTTACAGTGTATGGAACTAAACAACAATAAATCCCCGTGCTTTCCCCAGACTCCCGTGTCGTGTCTTCTCCCAGTGTTTGTGCTCTCCGCTCCAGTGTCTCAGCACTCCCCGTGCTGCTGCTGTCTGGCACTCCACACCTCTCCTGGGAACACAATAGAAGCAGCCGTCAGGACACATACAACCGCGGGCGCGCGCACACACACACACACACACACACACACACACACACACACACACACACACACACACACACACACACACACACACTAACCAAGCTCAACTGGGTGACTAACGTGGAGTCTCACGCAATGATCCCGCGTCGTGGGGGAGCTCCAAGACTCTCCTAAGTAGCTCCCCCAACGAGGCCTGATCAGCAGGTGTGTGGCTTCGGGTGTGGCCAGTCCGCCAGCAGGGCCACACCCACTAGGCCTGAAGGCGCCCGCAAACCGGCGCTCGCCAAAACACATATACACACACACACACACCCGCAAACAGGGAGAAGGACAGCAATACCAAATATACATACAATAATAATATAATTCATAACTGGTCAGGGACCCTGGGTCGTCTTTTTTTCTGCCACATAATTATACGCTACTGAATTATGATTAAGTGGTGGTCATTTGTTTTACAAACCGTTCCTCCACATTTAAAAACTGATTAATAATGCCATTTAATGTGTACATGTCATTGAATTTGGGCACTGAGGTGATTACTAAAATGTATATTATTGTGTTTTTATTGGTGTTTACATATAGGCAGAAGTGCCTGTGTCCTATATTTAAAGTTGGGGAGACATCATACTTTTGGTGCTGCTGGTCTAATAAAATCAGAGTAGTAGTACTTTTCAGAGTAGTCTACATCACCTGAGCCAGGAACCAGACTCCTTCACCTTCTATATGCTCTGGTTTCAGACTTTCAAGCATCCAACCCACAACTTGTTATGACTAATTACAGATATATGTTAAGTACAATTTCAAAAGAAATTACATAAGAGTAGTAGAAATATGGTGACAATTATTATAAGCAAATTACTTTCTTTTGGGACATGAATTCAATAAATAAAAAGGAAAATTTCACTGTCGTATATATTGTTTTCAACCCTTTATTTGTAGAAACGTGTGATATTTTGTTAGGTCCTGTGTATGATATACAACAAATGAACTTGTATACTTAATGACTCAAAACAAAAAGAAATATAATAATAGACAATTATAAAAAATTATATATTTTTTAAAAGGAATGACTGGTGTTGTTTTTCTTTATAGTTTAATTCTAAATTTTGGTTTTGGTGTTTAATTATTCCAAATTCCTCAGCCCTTTTTTATTCAAGTATACAGTGACTGTCTCACAGCTGGCCTTTTAATGGGAAATTAAACTGGCTATAAATCCCTAAAGCTGTAAACATGTTTATTCTTTTAGAATAGAATAGAATAGAATAGAATAGAATAGAATTCAACTTTATTATCATTGCACATGTCACAAGTACAAGGCAACGAAATGCAGTGTGCATCCATCCAGAAAGTGCTTTAGCAATAATATAGATATATTACAGAATATTGATCTATTATAGGTATTTTACAATGTACACGGTGTGAAGGTATATTATGAATATGATATAACTATAAGTATGTACAGGCTGTAGTGAGTGTACAAGCTATGTACAGGATATGAACAGGATATTAATATTGTTAAAACTATGAAAACTATATATAGTTTGCAGTATAGTGTTTTTGTAGTGTTGGGCATTTTAACATGAGTCTGTGAGGCCTGAAATGAGCTTTACCCTGAGGAAGAAATTTGTGCTGCCACCTGGGTGCAACAGAATCACCACAAATCACCATCTAAATCACCGCAGCACACCTTACTCCATAATTAAGAATAGATGATTAATTCAGGGTTTCATACCATATTTCTTGCAATATTTTCTGTCCGTTTTTATCATTCTAAATCTTTTATTTTTCTAAATTTTAAAGTTACATGGAGTCAATTCTAAGTCAGTCAAAACAGTTTAAGCTGACTTATACATGCTTTATTCTTATTAAACTACTTTAAAACTAAATGTAAAATTATGTTAATATTCCCACATGAGGAGAATAAGACCCGAAGGTGCATCTTGCTTTGAGTCATTTTAATTTTTGTAACCTTTGGATTCATGTGTGATTGACTTCATTTTCAGGTTTAGTGTCTGATTACTTTAAATGGAACATAAATGTAGCGGGAATATTTTCGTGTGTTTAGAAGTTCTGTTTTTTTGAATTAATGGCCAAAGGACATTCAGTAATCCTACAAACGTCACTACTGTTTAGTTTTCTGTTTTCATTTATGTCTGAAGTGATAGCAGAGCTTTACATTTTCATTTTTCAGAAATCCCTCAGTCAGAACATGGTATATTATGTTTAAATGGAAACTAATACTGTGCTAACTTAAGCCTGTTAAACGTCATAATTCCTGTTTTCATGGATGCCTTAGTGTTAAACTTAATTGTTACACCTGGTAGAGCAGCTACATCGATCATTTTATGAAAGATGAAACAATTTAGACAGTTTGTAACTCTCAGTGACGCTGCAGGGTTAGTTTGACTTTGAGAACTGAAGAGGAGTTTGGACCCAGAAGCCGCTATGTCACGGCCGGGTGTGCCGTGTGTTTTTGGAACAGGACCCAAAAGCAGATGCTGACAGAGGAGTTGCAGGTTTTAACAAAAAGCAAGCCTTCATTGCGGCCGATAACATTAGCAACATAAAACTATGAATAAACTGTGAAAAAACTATAACCAAACTGTGAAACCTATGACAACTATGGAAGACTATGACTACTGTGGAGAGATTAACAGATGACCTGACAATGGCTGTGTCCAAATTCAGGGGAAGAATGCTCAGAAGGATCGGTAGGATCCTTCGACGGCCGGTGTCCGGGTAGGACGTGTTGGATTATAATATTATTTTATGCCATGTTAGACCCCTAATTAAAGATTGTGAATTATTATGTAGTTTTAGTTTGTATTATGCTCTTGAATTAGAAGAAGGTGATAATTATTACATTTGGTAAACTGATTTGCATTATATTAGACTGCTGATTTATTGTGAATGAATGATATTGTTTTATGATGCATTATACTGCTGAGTTATAAGAAATACTGTTTGCAGAAAGTCATCGTCTCATTTGTCTGATTAGAAGAGAACAGAGCATACTGCCCATTTCATCAGGAGCAGATAAACAGGGAGCCAAGGTTGTAGCTTAGGCGCTGTGTGAGAAAGAATGTTTAGGCCCTGATGATTAGGTGGGGGCCACTAGAGGCTATAAGAGTTTGATCAAGGCTCCACCATTTTGAGATCTGATGCTGTCTGTGTATGGTGTCCATCTCCCACGCGTGTGTTCATTAAATCATCGTTTGACTTGACCCGGCCGGACCAGTGTTGTTATTTTGGTTTTCCTCTTGTATCCATTCCCAATATTTGAATCCGTAACAGTTTTGGGGGCTCGTCCTGTGGTATTGGGATGGACGTTTTGGAGGTTTGGACGGTCCGAGGTGGTTGAACGGGCAGGCATGAGCCAGTGGTCTGACGTGAGTGGGCAAGCCGGCACATTTAAAGGTGAGGCACAACCTGTTGAATGTAAATCCAAACTGTGCCAAATTGGTCTGTATAAATTAAAAGTCTACTCACTGAAATTACTGGTGAAGGCCTGTTTTGATTTTGATGAAAAATCTCATGAGTTTTGAAACTTGAAATAAGCTTATAAGTTACAATACTGAGTTAGAGGCTCAAGATAAAGGAAAATAATACTGAGTTAGAGGCTCAAGGTAAAGGAAAATAATACTGAGTTAGAGGCTCAGGTAAAGAAAATAATACTGAGTTAGAGGCTCAGGTAAAGTAAAATAATACTGAGTTAGAGGCTCAAGATAAAGTAAAATAATACTGAGTTAGAGGCTCAGGTAGTTTGATAGGGAATTGGTCAGTTTGTGAGTTAGAGGCTCCATTGGTTTAAAAGATTGCATCTGTGTTGGCCATGTTGAGAGTTAGAGGCTCCATTGTCCATAACGTTGCATCTGCCTCAGTCATACTCTTGTTTTTTGGGTGTTGTCTGTAAAGATACTTGAAAAAAAAAGATAATTTTTTAATTCTATATATAACTCCTTTGTAAACGCTGTTCACCGAAGTCTATTTACCAACATACATAAAGATATTACACATAAAAAAATACACGGAAACATTGGAAATCAGTTTTTGGCAGGCAGTCACTTTTTGGCACAACACCGGTACGGATCGGGTAGCGACACGCGGTATAGTTTCGTGCTGGATGTTATTTGAGAGAAGGAACGAGGTTTCGTTTTCAAGGACAGCAGAAGTTCCAACTGACCGTAAGAGAATTACGTTTTATGTAATATAATGTGCAGCTATTGTTATGATAGTAAGCTGTAGTAAACTACTTCCTTCTCATAGACAGTAGTGTTTAGGATCACCTCTGACTCTTTCCTTTGCGCAGATTCAGCATGTCGGCCAAAGATGCAATGAGGAGCAATAAAACAGACATTCAAGATATTCTGTCCAGAAACCGCGAGCTAATTCTCAAGAAAGTTTATAAGAATAAGCTGATCACTCAGCGGGAGTACAACAATCTTAAAAGCATCAACAACGCAAACGTGGACACCCACGTCATTGAGCTCGTGGATACGATCATGAATAAAGGAGAAGAAACATGCAAAGACTTCCTGAACCTCCTGCAAACCGATGGCGCCATTAAAGAAACTTTCCCTCAGCTGGCGAGTTTACAACTGACTTACACCCCCCTTTTATCCAAGCCTGTCCAAGTGTCTTCATGTCAGCACGGTAACACACACGTAACACTGTATAGAAACGCTGTGTCTCCTGTTGTGTTTGGTTGTTTAACTCAGTTTTATTGTTCTTCCCTCAGATGTTCTGCCACAAGATGGGAATATGTCAAAGGTGAGATGCTGATGCAGAAACAGCCTCCTGCACTTGTGACATCGCTTGAGACAGATATGTAGATGAAATTCTGTGGTTACGCAGCCTGTAGTAACACATATAAAATCTTGGTGTCCACTCTTTAGGATGTTTATCAAATCATTAGCCGGCCCGTCGGCCTCTGCGTGATCATAAACAATAAGAACTTCTTGGATGGTTCACCAAGAAGAGGATCAGATAAAGACGCCCGTAAGTTTCAGGGGCAGATTTTTTATTCTTTCTTGTTAGTATCTGGTGCTTAAATATTTTTCTCTAATTACATTTTTTGCAGAAAGCTTGGCAGAGGTGTTCAGCTGGCTGGGCTTCAGAGTGCTGATGTGTAAAGACCTGACCAAGGATCAGATGGATCAGGCACTGACGTTTGTTGCTTCCCTGGCAGACATGTCTCAGCTGCAGAAGTTCAACTTTAAAGAGTGGGATGGCAGCAGCTTTGTTGATCCTCAGCAGGTTCTTGAGCACGGTGATGCTTTCATCTGCTCTATTCTGAGTCACAGAAAAAAGGGTGTTGTTTTGGGAACTGACAGGGACCCCTTCCCCATTAAAGAAATTACCCGAAAGTTCAGGGGGTGTGACCAGTCTGTCCTCACTGGTAAGCCCAAAGTGTTCCTGATCCAGGCCTGCCAAGGAAGTAACAAACAGCGTGGAGTGCAGTTGATGGAGACTGATGATGATACTTCACCATTGACCATCCCTGAGGAAGCTGATGTTCTGGTTGCCATGGCCACTGTTGAAGATCATGTTTCATTTAGACATATAGTCAATGGAAGCTGGTTCATTCAGTCTCTTTGTGAGCAGCTGAAGGAGCGCTGTCCCAGGTAATTGTTTTAAAATCACCAAACACATGTGTACACTGACCCTGACAGTGATATCAACATGTTTTTGTATCTCTATAAATGCTCTTAGGGGCGAGGACATCGTCTCCATCCTCCACTACGTGAACGATGATGTAGCACATAGCGAGACCTCCTCGTTGGACAAGCAGATGCCTGAAGTGAGATTCACCCTGAGAAAGAAACTTGTGCTGCCACCTCAGCGCACCTGAAGTCATCATGGAAATACAGCACATCTTACTGTGCAACTAGGGATGCATGATTAACTCAGAGTTACTTATTCTGTTTCTTAAAATGTTTCCTTTATATTTTCCATCTTTCTCTCATCATTTTAAATCTTTTATTTTTCTAAATCTGAATCTCGCATTGAGGTGTTGCATTTTATTCATGTAGCAGTTTAATATCAAAGAATAAATCTCAGACTGGGAACACAACTGGTGTTATTTGTGTTGGGAGGTTTTTACATGTGCTGCAGTGAAGCTTCACGGGTGCTTTTCCTAAACTGAGCCTTTACATTCTTAAACCTAGTAACATTACCTAATCAATCAAAAAGGTTACTTTTTTTCTTCAAACAACAAATCTCACAACACTCTCCTGATAGTAACAATAAAAATGTTACATTTAACTTGTTATAATGTCTTTTAATTCTCTCAGAATACATCAGTTTGCTTCAGAACTGTTTGACTTGATTTCTCTCTCCACAAATCCTGAAAGATTACCATGGCTACTATATGTGGTTGAAAGAAACATGTTCCAGCAAAACCTTTTTTCAAAAATGTTGTTTATTTTCTTCTGTCCCTCATTTTGTTTTGTTTTTTTTTTCATGTGGATCTCTGAACTGTTAGATGAAGATAAATACTTGATTTAAAAAAGGAAGGTGAAGTTCAGAGAAGGACATCTCAGTGTTTGAGTAGTCTGTGCTGGAGCAAAGAGACCACAGCTGAAGCCTATTATGGTTAATAGGTATTGCGTAAGTGCTGTTGGAAACATCTGCACTGGCCTTCTATCGTCTGATCCCCTGATCACACATTGAAGTCTTCTGGGCAGTGCTGGAAAGTAACAGTCTTAAACAATCTGTCTATACGCATTGAAATCGCTATAAATAGTACTGAATATATCCAGATTCAAGTCATGTCATAGATATTAACGTATGATATGCAGCTTATAAATGTTTGGGCTGCCTGCAGAGATGAGCATCTCCCTGTGGTTTGTGTGCTTTGACACTTTCAAGAACCTGGCTGTCTGATCACTGATGTAATCAGTGATCCCCCAGTCATGGTGGTTATAGACAGAATTGCCCTGTTTTAATGTTTATTGTTAGTCTTTCAACCCAGTGTTAATAGAGTTGAAATTGAATCCATAAAGAAACAACGGGTAGAGCCAAAAAACACCTTTGGTTACACGCTTGTCCATAAGTGACAGTGGCTTCCTTCTCAGGCTCCTCAGAAGCTGGTGTGCCCTCTGACTCTCACCTCCCTGCACTCCTCCATCTCATCCTATATGCAAGTCTGACTGAGTGAAATCCAGAATTTAAAAAACTCTACATCACTCAGCCCTCTGCTTCCTGAAGTGTGGACACAGGTTGAAAATGTGGGAGTCTTGCTGTACACTACAAAGGACACTGAATCAAACATTTGTTTAAGGTTTAGTGGGATAGGTTTACTGTACATTTCTGAAATCCTACTAAGTTTAAAATAAGAATTGCCAAGAATATTGAATGAAAAAAAATTGACTTTTAGCAACAGAAACATAATATCTACAAATGTATCTACTTAGATTGTAAGGCCAACAAGGGACAATTGTTGAAAATTAGCAGTAGCTATAAACCTATGTGCGGTACATCAGTTTCATGTCTTGCACTTGAACTATGTTAAACTGCACTGTCCCTTTTAAATAAATAAATTCAAATGATCAAATTAAAAAAAAATCACTTAAGCTCCCTTGTTGCTATAACATGTGAAATGGCCATCATTTTGAAAAGCAAGCATGTTGCCTGCTAGACTGACCCCCACAAATGTGGCCCAGGATGTCTTCCTGACAGTACAGTAGGACTTTTGTTTTTAAGATCGTTCTGTCTAGCAGCTTTTGCAATCAGAATTATGATCTGAATTGACTGTTATATATTGTATTGCATAATTTTTTGCTTGATGTAAAGATCTCAGACTTAAGTAAATTAATTCACAAAAATGAATTGCTGGTTTTTAGGAGGAATAGTAATCAGTGTTCTTTGTTTTGTTTTTTATTAGCTTATGTACATATATATTATAATAGCGCCTCTATTTTTGTATAATTCCTTCCTCTAGATTTGGTGGTGAATAGTCAGCCTACAATGCCCAAGTATAATGGTCTTTACGGTACTGCAGCGTCGTTGCCATGCCAACAGAGATTTGGTCGTCAGCTTCCCTTCCGTAGCAGAAAAATGCTAAGCAGGAAAAGTGTGGGATAAGTCTGCTTTGCATAAAATTTCCCAGACAGACTGTCTGTCGAGGAAGGCGAGTGTCCTGTGAAGTTGCTCCCACACACTTTTCAGGCTGTTTTAAAGATGGAAGCCACGCTGGGTGAACAGACTGCTGTGGGTTTTTCAGCGGGGACTGAAGGACCTGAAGACCGTCAGGAGCTGGAAGCCTCTGACGAAGCTGTCACGTTCATGTCCGGCATCGGTGAGATCGCATCCAATTTAGGCTAATATGGTCGGTAGGAAACAGCTGAGTCCAAAACTACCTGAAAAGCAAAAAACCGTACATATATACATATGTATGTATATATATATATATACATATACATATATATACATATACATATATATACATACATATATATATATATACATATATATATATATACATATATATATATATACATACATATACATACATATATATATATATACATATATATACATACATATATATATATATATACATATATATACATATATATATACATATACATATATATACATATATATATACATATACATATATATACATATATATATACATATACATATATATACATATACATATATACATATACATATATATACATATACATATATATATATATATATATATACATATATATATACATATATATATATATATATATATATACATATATATATATATACATATATATATATATACATATATACATATATATATATATATATACATATATACATATATATATATATATATATATATATACATATATACATATATATATATATATATATATATATACATATATACATATATATATATATATATATATATATATATATATATATATATATATATATATATATATAGTACACTTCGAATTGGGACAGCCGTCGTCGCGTGGCGGTGACATAATCGCACTTGAAATGCGTATTTCAAGCGTGAAGACCCTGAATTGGGACACAGCAAAGGCCTTTCTCAATATGTGTACTTGTGCGTACTTGCGTTCTCGTGTACTCGTGATACGTCATCATAAACGTCAACATCATAAAAGTTCTTTTCAAGCGAGAATGTAGTTGTGTAAACTTCAAATATCTGCTCGATTTATCAAGATATCACATATTTCCAAACGAGCTCCGACGTTTTCGGAGACATCTGTGACCCGCCAGCTCCATAGCAGACAGCGAGGTCGAGGATTATTACAGCCGGCGAGAACAGCGGACTCCCGGCACATCGTTTTCACACACCCCCCCCCCGCGGTCTTTTCGCTACTCAGGTTAAATGTCTGTGAAGGTTCTCAGTCATCCAGGTCATCGTGGTCAAAGGAGCTTGCAAAGAAAAGCGTCTGGACTTCTTTAAGTTACTTGAAGACGTTTCACCTCTCATCCGAGAAGCTTCTTCAGGGAAGGGATCTCAAAACTGGATTATAGATGGCAGAGAGTTGGTGTCGTAAACCACCGCCTCTGTTCAAAGATGGTCGCTCACAGTGGACATAGATGGCTTCTCTCACTCCTCTTTCAAACCATCTGTCCTCTCTGTCCAAAATGTGAACATTGGCATCCTCAAAAGAGTGTCCTTTATCCTTAAGATGCAGATGGACAGCTGAGTCTTGTCCTGTGGAGGTGGCTCTTCTGTGTTGTGCCATGCGCTTGGGAAGTGCCTTCCCAGACGCCTTAACACCCACTCACATCCTGGGCCATCTGACCTCAGGAATTCGCATGATAAGGTGGGGCCAGGTTTCACAATGAACTCACCCGAAACTCTGGCTGATTGGGACCCACACCCAGTTCCACACCTTGGCTCAGGCGATTAGAGGATCATCAGGGGGTCCTTTTGTCCCTGTGTGGGGGGATACTCCCACTAGGTTTATATCTGGGACTCTCCACCATTTGACCTTAGAACTGAAGAAGCTTCTCGGATGAGAGGTGAAACGTCTTCAAGTAACTTAAAGAAGTCCAGACGCTTTTCTTTGCAAGCTCCTTTGACTACTCAGGTTAAACAAACCCCAGTAGCTGTCTATTGTATTGAGTGTCCACTAAAATAAAAATAAAAGCGTTCTAACATCTCACCTGCTTGTTTTTATTAAGGTATGTACACGTATGTACATGTACACTATTTTTATTAATAGAGATTTCACTACTGAGGTTAAACATGATATATAAGTCACTTAGATCACTTCTAAATGTTAATGTTTGGTTTATTTCAGTGTTTTATTTGTTCCTGAGTAAACCGGTTTGGCTGTGATTAAAGTTAAGCTTCATAACATATTACTCACAGTTAAATTATGAGGGGACGGCAGTAAAAACTCCGGACCTGTGACGTCATCAAGTACGCTGGTGTTCCAATTGTACAAATCGCGAGTCCGTACTCCCGTGCGTTCTCGGCGGCGTACTTGAGAATTGAGAAAGGGCCTCACATTTCTTCTAGAGCCAAACCACACCTACATATATACATTGCAACACGTTCTCACTCCTCATCAAATATGCGACGCAGGGTCAGAGTCTGCTTCGCTTATCAACGACTATGGAAAGTCAGCGAGTGTCAATAATGTTAATATAGCATCCAGTCGAACTGAGAAGGCCAGAACTGATGGTTGTTGAATGACCTTTATTATTCCTTGCCGTGTATCAGACATCGAACCAACGTAAGAGCTAGACAAACAAATAAAACAATTACCATGTTATTTATGTAACACCATTTTAACCGCTCATTATGCTGGTCTAACCGTTAACCGTTAACCATTAAACTATATAATACATATTATGCATTTCAGATTGCTCAAATTAAGTCATATACATTACAAACCTTGTTCCCCTGTCAACTGTATCTAGAACCATTAATTTTGTACAATTTAACCATGTTTTTCTCTTCCTTTTCTCCGTTAGCATTAGTTTCCGTTTTCTTCCGTCTTTTTTGTACATCAAGTTGGTTACCGTTACATCGTTCACTTCCGGTCATGCAGGAAGTTACCAAAATAAAACCACAAACGTTATATTACGTGAATATGAGCTAGCTTTACATATCCGCCGTTACAGTGAATGTGGTTATGTTAGTAATACAACGAGTGCTAATATAACAGCTTTAAGATGCATTTGTAGATATTATTACGTGTTTTACTGTCTTTATGGTGCTAGTTTAACGTTACGTGTAAAGGTTAGCTTATATTACAATAAGGCTGTTACTATTTAAACGATTTTAGGACAGAAATATTAGCCTCTGTGATGAAGTAATGAGTTACTACCAGTGTTGGTCAAGTTACTTGAAAAAAGTAATCAGTAATTAATTACTGATTACTTCCCCAAAAAAGTAATCCCGTTACTTTACTGATTACTTATTTTCAAAAGTAATTAATTACTTAGTTACTTTTTAAAAACATGATTTACAACCTGAATAGGTGATAAATCGATAGATCTTTCAGCCCAATTCTACTTTTTCTACATAATCCATCATACAAACTGTAATCAAATGGAAAAGTCTCTTTTTAAAACTTGTTTTGTTAGTTTTAATCTTTTAACTTAATGCATGAAGCAAACATTTAATTATCTGCAACATTCTCTGACTGGAAGAAATTAGTTTAACATTTAAACCTATTTTCTGCACATTCCAGCACATAAAATAAAATATTTTTTGTGTTTACACTCAGTCTTTCAGATGCAAGTAAAACACAGCAGAAAATAAATAAAGTCAAAGACTAGCGGTCCGTTTGCTCTATTTTCACCTGTAAAGCAGGAGTGGAGGTAGGCGGAGGGTTACCCTGGTGCAGGTGTGCCGCAGTCAGTGGAAGAATCCGCGAGTTTCTCTGTGAGTTTCCCATTACGTCGTAGCTACTCGGTGCTTGTTCGGAAGTTTAGGGTTTTTTCGCTGTAAAAAGAAGTTTTCTTCCCACGCACAACGGACACTAATGTTTTTTTCACTTTTTATGGAATCAAACTCAAAGTAAGGTCAGTACTTCCACGCTTTAAACGCTGCACGCTCATACTCTCTCTGCACTCGATATATGATCCATTGTTGATCTGCACACAGCTGTTGCCACGTCGCACTCCTTACGTCACTGTCATGAGACATTCTCGCAAAAAAAAAATCACGGTTTTAGTAACGCAGTAACGCAGCGTTCCTACGGGAAAGTAACGGTAATCTAATTACCGTTTTTGCAATAGTAATCCCTTACTTTACTCGTTACTTGAAAAAAGTAATCGGATTACCCATCTCTGGTTACTACTTAATAAAGTTTCCAGTAAAGTGATTAATCGCAGCCACAGATTGACAGTAAATATCCCGATTAGCTTCAATGCATCTATAAAAATATGTGCAAGTTTCAGTGCTTCGTTTACATTGTATGATACTTATACTGATCTAGGTCAGTGTAAAATACAATCCTAGCTGTCTGAACAAGCAGGGGAAGGCGGGGCTTGTTCTTTCTTAACCAATTGGGTTTCGAATTTATTCTTTGGGGTTTCTTATATGTATATGTCAGGGACCAAGCAGTAAAGCATAAAGGACACAGGTGGTTTAATTCAAAAAGGGGGTTTTATTGACCCAAAAAATATGAAAATATATTTAACAAAGCCAAACTTAAATAGGCAGACCAATAAAAGAGGTCAACTCAATAGACTAAACTGAAGATAATAATTAACAAAACCTCAAACAAACATAAGATAAACTGACCTGCTGAAATGACACACGGGGAACTTAAATACCGGTTTAGCTAAACCAAATGACACACACGGGGAAAAACAAAATGGCTACCATATAAGCAACTAATACAAAACAATTAAACAAACATGAAACACCCCCCAGACAATGAAGCATGTGGTGCAATCCAATTAGGCTGTCAGTGGTACTTCAGGTCTACCAGCCCTTTGCCACACCTTTTGCCAGACGGACGGAGAAGCCAACTCCCAGGTAACTCAAACAAAGAAAGATGTATTAATATAACATAAAACAGAACTTTGACCTTCCAAGGTTAATATGTGTGCACGCCATATAAACATTGGAAGGTGTGATGGAAAAATAAATACATTTAATAAAGAAACAATATTGAACAATAGACTAGACTATTTTAAAGTAGTGACTGTAAATTAAACTAAAGTGAATCAACGGGTGGTGAGGTGTGGAGCTTACCATGTGTGGCATGCCATCACACACCTCCCCTCTTCAGAGCTCTCGCTGGAACAGCGAGAGCGATAGTCAGCAGTAAGGTTCTCCTTGCCTGGTACATGGTGGACAGTGAATCGGAATGGCTGTAAGGCCAGGTACCAGCGGGTAATTCGCCCATTTGTGTCCTTCATCTGCTCAAGCCACTGGAGTGCTTTGTGATCAGTTTCCAAGGTGAAGTCTCTTCCCAGTAGATAGTAGCGGAAGGAGTCCAGGGCCCACTTGATCGCTAAGGTCTCCTTCTCTACTGTGGAATACCGAACTTCCCGTGGAAACAGTTTCCGGCTAATGTAAGCCACTGGATGGCGGCCTTCCCTGGTTTCCTTCTTTGTCTGCGGGTCTTCCGTGGCTTCACCACAGTTGGTTCAAACTCCTCATCAAAGAAAGGCAGGGCACTCAGGGTCTCAGAGTAGGTACTGACTTGCTTAGCCTGAGCTCTGGTAACGGCTACATTGCACTCCTCAGTCTGCTCAGACTCCAACAAATCAAAAAGCACAGGAAGGTCACGCCCTAACACGGCAGAGTAAGGCAAACTGCTCACAACACCCACATTCAGCAGATACATCTGGTCCTGAACTTTAATGTAGATGTCAGCTGTCGAATATCTTTTCTCATCTCCATGGACACAACAGATTGAAATTGTATCACTGGTGCGAACAATATTAGGTGGGGCAAAATCTGAGTGAATAAGGGACCGAGAACTGCCAGAGTCAAGAAGGGCATTGAGTAGAACCCCATTCACTTCAATCTGACTCATTTTGATGGATTTGTCACTCTCCTGCTCAGGATCAACATTAGAACGGGGGGCAAAGCACATTTGTACCATTTTAGCAGAATTTCTTGGGCACATAGGTTTCGTATGGCCCTCTAATCCACAAAGATAACAAATGAGCTTCTTACCGGAGGCCTTTGGTGGTCTAGTGGTAGACTGAGGGGTCTTACTGGTGCTTGTATTTGCTGAATCCAGATGGTTTTGCTGAGGTATCTTCCAGGTGTCCCTCGATGCCTTCCATGCATTATGGCTCCATGCTTGCCCCTTCTTTCTGGCAGCAACAAAAACATCGGCTAACCGAGCCGCTTCCATTGCTGAGCCAGGGTTATGTTCTCTGATCCAAACGTGAAGCTCAGGAGATAACATTCTGAGAAACTGCTCCAAGATTATAGTTTCACCAATGTCATGAATAGTTTTACCCTTTGGCTGGATCCATTTCCCATAAAGCTCCTTCAGTCTCGCATATAGCTCACGAGGGCTTTCATCTGGTTGAACGTCCAGGGATCTGAATCTTTGCCTATATGTTTCAGGGTTAATGTCATATTTTGACAGAATAGCTGATTTCACTTTATCATAGTCTAATGAATCATCAATGTCCATGTGAACATAGGCACCTCTAGCTTTACCAGTAAGCAAGGGTATCAAATGAAAAACCCAATCTGATTTCTGCCATCGATAAGCTGTAGCCATACGTTCAAATGTGATCAGGAAATGTTCTATATCATCAGCTTCAGTTAATCTTTCCAATCTGCCCTCTATTTGTAGGGGAAACTGAAATGCTGGTGAAATGGCTGGATTGGAATTAGTCATAACTGGTTCAGCCTGGGCCTGCTGAGCAGAGGAAGAAGGATGAATATCAGACTAATGGTTCAGAGCGAGCCTCTGCAGAATCTGATGGTGATGTTCTGACTTGGATTTCTGACTGCAGAAGTCTAAACTGATGTTGAAGGGCTTTAAATCGCTGTTCTTGTCGTGCATTTAACTCACTCTGTTTTGCATCCCGGACGTCCTGTTGTGAGCATGTAGCATATTGACTAGATCAGACAAAGTAGGCTCCTTTTCCACCCTCTCCACAACTTCAGTGACTTCTGAGGCTCCATTTTCCTCTTCTTCACAGGTTTGCTGAGCAGATCCCTTTTTCCTTTCATTCTTGCCACCACGATGCATTTTTCTTCCTCATGGGGAAAAACAGAAGAAAGAAAAAAAAAGAAAAAGGACCTGTGTCCAATACTGGATGATCCCACTTATGCCACCAATTGTCAGGGACCAAGCAGTAAAGCATAAAGGACACAGGTGGTTTAATTCAAAAAGGGGGTTTTATTGACCCAAAAAATATGAAAATATATTTAACAAAGCCAAACTTAAATAGGCAGACCAATAAAAGAGGTCAACTCAATAGACTAAACTGAAGATAATAATTAACAAAACCTCAAACAAACATAAGATAAACTGACCTGCTGAAATGACACACGGGGAACTTAAATACCGGTTTAGCTAAACCAAATGACACACACGGGGGAAAACAAAATGGCTACCATATAAGCAACTAATACAAAACAATTAAACAAACATGAAACACCCCCCAGACAATGAAGCATGTGGTGCAATCCAATTAGGCTGTCAGTGGTACTTCAAGTCTACCAGCCCTTTGCCAAACCTTCTGCCAGACGGACGGAGAAGCCAACTCCCAGGTAACTCAAACAAAGAAAGATGTATTAATATAACATAAAACAGAACTTTGACCTTCCAAGGTTAATATGTGTGCACGCCATATAAACATTGGAAGGTGTGATGGAAAAATAAATACATTTAATAAAGAAACAATATTGAACAATAGACTAGACTATTTTAAAGTAGTGACTGTAAATTAAACTAAAGTGAATCAACGGGTGGTGAGGTGTGGAGCTTACCATGTGTGGCATGCCATCACAGTATAATATTTATATTTTATTACCGATTTAAATGAGGTCAACTCAAGTGATTGACAGCTAATTGATGAATCACACTTAACAATAACAACGTTGCACTGCATTACTGAGTCCTAAAACTCACTGCGCTACATACCAAACTGCACCACTGTGGAATACTGTCGAAGAATAATGCTGTCCAGGAATATAGTTAAGATGGCTAACTGATAAACACACATGTAAGCTGTACTACATTCAACGATCTTTATGTGCTACGTTCGTTAAAAGTCACTTGTTCTTTGCTGACGACTTCATTATCAGCCACCATTGCAATAATAAATAAATAAAAAACACGGGCGCACTTTAACCCCTGGCTATGGCACACGATTTTGCCTTTCATGTCTGTAATATCTCCTGGTGATGAATACACGAGCAGGACTGCCTTTCACGTGTTTCTGTTTAGGCTCAAGTTTTTATGTTTGGAGGCTCCCAGTGACGAAATACAACAAATAATGCCAGTTTCTCGATTCTCTCGCCAGTCCGAACTTTGTCGATTCACACGGGAGTCCTCCCGAGGACGGCAGTGTACGTGATGACATCTCCGTTCCGGAGTTTTTACTGCGTTGCCTTCTTAATGTAACTGTGATTAATATTTGCAATGGAAATTACACATGAAATGAAAAAAAATGCACATGATGTAGTAGATTTTTTTTAAGAAAAAAATAATTAAAAAAGTATCTTAAGCACTTTGGCAAAATTCGCTTTTACATATCATCTGTTTCATAATGTCTAATAAGCTTCATACGGTTAAGCAAAACCACTACATGACAGAAACACAAGCTTAATCTCTTTATTAATAAACATAGTACACATGTATGCCTGAATAAAGACAAACAGGTGAGATGTTAGAATACTTTTATTTTCATTTTAATAGACACTCAAAACTTACAGCACACAGCTGCTGGGGTTTGGAAGAGAACTGAACAATATTTAAAATACAATCTTCAGGATGTCCACTTATTAACATAATATTTTTGCTCCCGGTGAAAATGTTTCCTCTTGTATTAAAATATTTTTAATGTTAAATTCAATTCATAGTCAGCCGTTTAAATAAGAACAGAAGATTTTACATCGGGGGGATATGACGGGTGAAATTCAAAATTGACAGCTCTCAGAGTAAGGCTTCAATATTAAATTAAACGGTCCAATTATGAAGCCAAACCGATTTAGTCAGGAACCAATGAAACACCGAAATAAACCAAACATTAACATTTAGAAGTGACTTATAGATCATTTTTAACCTATGACGTTATTTTTGTGCCTCTATTCTAAGCGCACGTAAATAATTTTTGCAAGTACAAATGTTGCATTTTGAGGAGAAGATTATTCTCAAGAGAGTACAAACAAAAAGAAAACCCTTTTCACTAGCATTCAAAAACTAATGTGTACACTTATGTCTGCATTTTTATTTTAAATGTGAACAAAATGATAGCAGAAGAGCTGTCACGTGTCTGGCCAAAAGAGAGTGCCAATTTGTTTATTTGATTTTTCGATTAAAGGCTTCAGTTGAGAAAAAAGAATTGCGTTCACGTTTGCAGCTTCGTCTTGTTGTACAATATTTTAAATTTAAAAAAAAAAAACCACTACATTTTAGAAAATATTTGCAGGTGTTTTCTTGTTTTCTTTAGTTTAGTGAAACTAAACCTTTATGGAGTTAGTTCAGTTACAACGGCATTTGTTTTATTTTTATTTTGTTACTATATATAGTGTGTGTGTGTGTGTGTGTGTGTGTGTGTGTGTGTGTGTGTGTGTGTGTGTGTGTGTGTGTGTGTGTGTGTGTGTGTGTGTGTGTGTGTGTGTGTGTGTTTTCCTGCGCTCAATTTCTGTTATTTTTAGGTTTTTCTTTGACCCTTAGTCTGTTGTAATTATGCAATTTTTATTTTTATAGTATGGCTGGTTTCATTATGTCTATATCATCAGGCCTTTTTACCTGTAGCCTGTGTTCTGTTCATAATTCTAGTTTGATTGTATTCTGTTCCTTGGTTAAGTTTATTTTACGTTCCCCGTGTTTCATCCATATCTTATTTAGTCGCCATAATGTTTTATTTTTCTAGTCTGTCTCTTGTGCGTTTTTGCTTCCCCTGTTTAGTTATCTGATTATTTTCACCTGTTTCTTATTTTTCCCCAGATGTGACTCATTCTCTATTAATGCTCCGTCTGTCTGTATATAAAGTCTGGGTTTGTCCTAGCTTTCTGTTGTGTTGTACTTTTTGTCTGCCCATGTGTTTCCTTCCATTTTGGCTCAATGGACTTTGTGTTTCTGCTGGCTAAATGAAGCTTTCTGAAGCATTTAAGCTTGTACTGAAAAACGGTTCATTACTGAAAGCTTTTCAACACAGTCTTCTTTGGTGGCATCAAAACAAAATGAAGAGCAACCTAAATCTAAAACTTGAAACAAACTTCTTCAATTGTCCACTAGAGAGCTGTGTTCATAGCTTCTGTTTAATGACAGCTCTGTCTGAAATCGGGCTGCTGTTTGTTCTATTCAATTCAATTTTATTCATATAGCACCAAATCACAACATTAGTCGCCTCAAGGCGCTTTCTATTGTAAAGTTGACCCTACAATGATACATTCAGAGAAAAACCCAACAATCTATGACCCCCTATGAGCAAGCACTTTGGCCACAGTTTGAAGCGAAAAACTCCCTTTTAACAGGAAGAAACCTCTGGCAGAACCAGGCTCAGGGAGGGGCGGCCATCTGCTGCGACCGGTTGGGGTGAGGAAGGGAAGACAGGATAAAAGACATGCTGTGGAAGAGACAGAGGTTAATAACAAGTAGGATTCAATGCAGAGGTCTATTAACACACAGTGAGTGAGAAATGTAACTGAGGAAGAAATACTCAGTGCATCATGGGAATCCTATATGCCTTAGCAAAAAGGAAAGTTTTTTTTTTCCTTACACAATTCCACTTGTTTTGTGACATAAAATAACTAACCTCCATCCTCAGATATCAGTGTGTGGGAATGGGGCAATGGGAGTGGAACACCTGAGCCTGAGACAGGAGGTTGGCAGATATGTGGTTTATTTTACACATATACAAAAGGTCTGCCTTCACCAAATAAATTATCATGGTAAATACAATGCGCTCCTTAAATTTCTTTCTTAAAATGCAGCTTTTATGTCTTTTAATCATGATTTACAATGTACAATTGTACATGGGTGTGCACACACACGCACACACGCACGCACACACACACACACACGGATAAATTCAGTGTGAAATTCACAGTGAGATCTTTACAAAACATGTTATGTTTGTATAATAATACTGTGCGTTTTTGCAGCAGGGTGGGGGATTTGTGGGGAATACTCTCTGCTGCGACCGGGGGTGCTGGAGCACAGCTTCTTCTCAGTGCGACACCAAAGGCTGTAAACCTGTTATTCCTGCTGTCCAGAAGTAGAGGGCGCTATTGTATAGCGTGTAGTCGCTATTGGAGGATCTGAGAGTCACTTCCGAGTTTGTTCTCAGAACGCGGGATAGTTTCGTGCTGGATGTTATTTGAGAGAAGGAACGAGGTTTCGTTTTCAAGGACAGCAGAAGTTCCAACTGACCGTAAGAGAATTACGTTTTATGTAATATAATGTGCAGCTATTGTTACGATAGTAAGCTGTAGTAAACTACTTCCTTCTCATAGACAGTAGTGTTTAGGATCACCTCTGACTCTTTCCTTTGCGCAGATTCAGCATGTCGGCCAAAGATGCAATGAGGAGCAATAAAACAGACATTCAAGATATTCTGTCCGGAAACCGCGGGCTTATTCTCAACAAAGTGTATGAGAATAACCTGATCACTCAGCGGGAGTACAACAATCTTAAAAGCATCAACAACGCAAACGTGGAGACACACGTCAGTGAGCTCTTGGATACGATCATGAATAAAGGAGAAGAAAGATGCAAAGACTTCCTGAACCTCCTGCAAACCGATGGCGCCATTAAAGAAACTTTCCCTCAGCTGGCGAGTTTACAACTGACTTACACCCCCCTTTTATCCGAGCCTGTCCATGTGTCTTCACGTCAGCACGGTAACACACACGTAACACTGTTTAGAAAAGCTGTGTCTCCTGTTGTGTTTGGTTGTTTAACTCAGTTTTATTGTTCTTCCCTCAGATGTTCTGCCACAAGATGGGAATATGTCAAAGGTGAGATGCTGATGCAGAAACAGCCTCCTACACTTGTGACATCGCTTGAGACAGATATGTAGATGAAATTCTGTGGTTACGCAGCCTGTAGTAACACATATAAAATCTTGGTGTCCACTCTTTAGGATGTTTATCAAATCATTAGCCGGCCCGTCGGCCTCTGCGTGATCATAAACAATAAGAACTTCTTGGATGGTAAACCAAGAAGAGGATCAGATAAAGACGCCCGTAAGTTTCAGGGGCAGATTTTTTATTCTTTCTTGTTAGTATCTGGTGCTTAAATATTTTTCTCTAATTACATTTTTTGCAGAAAGCTTGGCAGAAGTGTTCAGCTGGCTGGGCTTCAGAGTGCTGATGTGTAAAGACCTGACCAAGGATCAGATGGATCAGGCACTGACGTTTGTTGCTTCCCTGGCAGACATGTCTCAGCTGCAGAAGTTCAACTTTAAAGAGTGGGATGGCAGCAGCTTTGTTGATCCTCAGCAGGTCCTTGAGCACGGTGATGCTTTCATCTGCTCTATTCTGAGTCACGGAAAAAAGGGTGTTGTTTTGGGAACTGACAGGGACCCCCTCCTCATTAAAGAAATTACCCGAAAGTTCAGGGGGTGTGACCAGTCTGTCCTCACTGGTAAGCCCAAAGTGTTCCTGATCCAGGCCTGCCAAGGAAGTAACATACAGCGTGGAGTGCAGTTGATGGAGACTGATGATGATACTTCACCATTGACCATCCCTGAGGAAGCTGATGTTCTGGTTGCCATGGCCACTGTTGAAGATCATGTTTCAGTTAGACATATAGTCAATGGAAGCTGGTTCGTTCAGTCTCTTTGTGAGCAGCTGAAGGAGCGCTGCCCCAGGTAATTGTTTTAAAATCACCAAGTACATCAGCACACTGACCCTGACAGTAGTAGTAACATGTTTTTGTATCTCTATAAATGCTCTTAGGGGCGAGGACATCGTCTCCATCCTCCACTTCGTGAACAATGATGTAGCACATAGAAAGGGCTACTTCCGCACCCGGTCTGGTGAAGTCAAGCCAGTCAGGCAGATGCCTGAACCGAAGTTCACTCTGACGAAGAAACTTGTGCTGCAACCACAGCACAGCTGAAGTCATCATGGAAACACAGCACACCTTACTGTGCAACTAGGGATGCATGATTAACTCAGTTTCTTATAATGTTTCTTAAAATGTTGCTTTTATATTTTCCATTTTTTTTCATCATTTTAAATTTTTTATTTTCCTAAATCTTAATCTCACATTGCGGTGTTGCATTTTATACTGTCACAGTATATCAAAGAATAAATCTGACTGTGAACGCAACTGGTAAGAAACATTTTTTTATTCGTGTTGGGAGGTTTTTACATGTGCTGCAGTGAAGCTTCACGGGAGCTTTGCCTAAACTGAGCCTTTACATTCTTAAACCTAGTAATATTATTAAATCACTCAAAAAGCTAAAAAAAAGTTTTCAAACAATAGATTTCTGTTTAGGCTCAAATCAGTTTGATGTTTCAAGGCTCACACTGATGAAATAATAATTCCCTTCAAAAACGTCAAGCCAAAAGTAATCAGCCGGGTTTGAAAATGTAGGAAGTAGAAGTAAAAAGTTGCCACAAAAAAACTACTCAAGTAAAGTAGATATACCTTATAACTCTACTTAGTATAGTAACAAAATATGTGTACTTCTTTACTGCCCACCTCTGCTGTAGTCCCCGTCAAGCTTAAAGCATGCACTGTTGATAGTTCAGCTGAAGTGTAATCACAAGTGAACCTCAAACTTGGTGTGTTGCACATTCTTTTAGATCCAAAACAATTCAATAAAACTGTATTGAGCCCGAAGGAAATTGGGTAACAGACCTACCACACCTACAAGTAGCATTACTGGCCACAGAGTGAAAGGGAAACTAAACCTTCATGGAGTTATTTCAGTTACAAGGGCTTTTTTTTCTGCTATCAATTTCTGTTATTTTTAGGTTTTCTGTTTAACCCCAACTTTGTTGTAATTATGCAATTTAGAGTTTTTGTGCCCTTTTGATAGTATTGCTGGTTTCGTTATGTCTATATCCTCAGGCCTTTTTACCTGCAGTCTGGCTTCTGTTCATAGTTATAGTTTGTTGTATTCTGTTCCTTGGTTCAGTTTATTTTACGTTCCCCATGTTTTACCCATCTCTTATTTAGCCGCCATTTCCTGTTTTGTTTTTCTAGTGCCATAGTTTGATCTTCGAATGGACCATCACTACTTTCTGCTACTTGTTGGATTTATTTTTTTATACATTCTGCATCTGTTATTTCATTACCAAATGTGGAAATGAATATGTTTTTATGTCTGTGAATGTTCTCAGTCATCCAGGTCATCGTAGTCAAAGGAGCTTGCAAAGAAAAGCGTCTGGACTTCTTTAAGCTGCTTGAAGACGTTTCACTTTCTCATCCAAGAAACTTCTTCAGTTCTGTATAAGAAATTTCAGCAATATGTTTTTATGAATATTGTCCCATTATACTTAGTTATTAACAATTAATCCAGTAATGGATAAAGTTAAAAATATTAAAAAGAACATATGAAGTTTCTTTCCTAAGTTTTAAGAAAAGGTTTGCAGTGACTTCTTCTACTGTAATAGGTAGTTTCAGTATGGAGTTAAAATAATGATAATATATTATTATTACAAAAAAATAGTATGTAAAAAAAAAAAAAAAAAAAAAAAAAAAAGAGAACTTTTCCGATTGTCCTTAAACAATTCCACATGTTTTGTGAATTAAAAAAAAAATTAACCTCCATCCTCAGATATCAGTGGGGCTTGTTCAGTGTCAGGAGTTTGGGAATGGGGCCATGGGAGTGGAACCCCTGAGTTTGAGGCAGGTCGGCAGATTCGTGATATAGTATACATATATACAAAGGGTCTGCCTTCACCAAAGAAATTGTCGTGGTATACACAATGTGCTCCTGAAATTTCTTGCTTAAAATGTAGTTTTTGTTTGTTTGTTTCATCATTATTTACAATTCAAAGATCATGTATGGGCACGCTCCTTTTGCATAGTCATGTGGTGCAGTGATGTCTGCGTGCTGCAGCACAGCCTCTTTCAGTGCTACACCAAAGGCTGTAAATCTGTTATTCCTGCTGTCGAGAAGTACAGGGCACTTTTGTACAGCATGTAGTCGTTATTATAGGATCTGAGAGTCACTTCCGAGTTTGTTCTGAGAACACAGGATAGTTTCGTTCTGACGGCTGATAATCAGAACAGAATACAACAAACTTCCCAGAAGGAACGAGGTTTCGTTTTCAAGGCCAGAAGAAGTTCCAGCTGACCATAAGAGAATTACGTTTTGTGTAATGTAATTTAATGTGCAACTATTAGTATGATAGTAAGCTGTAGTTAAACTACTTTATAAAATCTTGATTTACCAATTCTTATATTCTTATATATTGCTTGTTCTAATTTTGCACACCTCCGTTGCTTGTCAAGCTTTTGTAGAAAAATTTCACTCGCATGTACTGTACCAGTGTACCTCCACATGTGATGTGACAATAAAAGTGATTTGATTTGATTCATTCTCATACACAGTAGTGTTTGGGATCAGCTTTCTTTCCTTTAGCGCAGATTCAGCATGTCGGCCCAAAATGCAATGAGGAGCAATCAAACAGCCATTCATGAGATTCTGTCCGGAGACTACGGGCTTATTCTCAACAAAGATTATGAGAATAACCTGATCACTCAACGGGACTACGAGAATCTTAAACGCATCAACAAAGTAAATGTGGAGACACACGTCATTGAGCTCGTGTATAAGGTCATGAATAAAGGAGAAGAAACATGCAAAGACTTCCTGAACCTCCTGCAAACCGATGGCGCCATTAAAGAAACTTTCCCTCAGCTGGCGAGTTTACAACTGACTTACACCCCCCTTTTATCCGAGCCGGTCCAAGTGTCTTCATGTCAGCACGGTAACACACACACGTCACACTGTACGCTGTGTCTTCTGTTATGTCTCAGTTTTATTGTCCTTCCCTCAGATGTTCTGCCACAAGATGGAAATATGTCAAAGGTGAGGTGCTGATGCAGAAACAGCCTCCTGCACTTGTGACATCGCTTGAGACAGATATGTAGATGAAATTCTGTGGTTACGCAGCCCGTAGTAACACATGTAAAGTGTTGGTGTCCACTCTTTAGGACAGGGATGGGCAATTCCAGGCCTCGCGGGCCAGTGTCCTGCAGATTTAAGATGTTTTCTTCATCCAACACAGCTGATTCAAATGGCTGAATGACCTCCACAACGTGTCTTGTAATTCTCTAGAGGCCTCGTAACTAATAATTTTATTCAGGTGTGTTAACCCTGAGTGATATCTAAAACCTGCAGGAAACCGGCCCTCGAGGCCTGGAGTTGCCCACCCCTGCTTTTGGATGTTTATCAAACTTCTTGGATGGTAAAGCAAGAAGAGGAAAAGATAAAGATGCCTGTAAGTTTTAGGGGCTGATTTTTTTTTTATTCTTTTTTTGTTAGTATCTGGTGCTTAAATATTTTTCTCTAATTACATTTTCTGCAGAAAGCTTGGCAGAGGTGTTCAGTTGTCTGGGCCTCAGAGTGCTGATGTGTAAAGACCTGACCAAGGATCAGATGGATCAGGCACTGACGTGTGTCGCTTTCCTAGCAGACATGTCTCACCTGCAGAAGTTCAACTTTGAAGAGTGGGATGGCAGCAGCTTTGTTGATCTTCAGCAGGTTCTTGCGCACGGTGATGCTTTCATCTGCTCTATTCTGAGTCACGGGGAAAAAGGTGTCGTTTTGGGAACTGACAGGAACCCCCTCCCCATTATAGAAATTACCAGAAAGTTCAGGGGGTGTGACCAGTCAGTCCTCACCGACAAGCCCAAAGTGCCCAAGGTGTTCCTCTTGATTCCTTTATAATTTGATTGTACATTGTGTTTTTTTGCATGCGTTTGATTACTTAAAATTCAGCTGTGTTTTTCAGAGTGACTGCCTTTAGTTGATGTAATTTTCCTCTGCACCTACAACACCATAAACTGATGAAAAAACTAAACAAAAACAAAAGATTCCAAAGTCCTGTAACACTTTTGTGCTGAAAGTACAGGCTCTGTAAACCTGTAAACAAACAGAACTCACCTTACCAGTCAGGACCACCACCCTTTGGACTTACTCGACAACTGCACTTCACTGGCTTCAGTCAGATTCCTGCCATTTCAAGGTATTCGTAGGAGCCAGAGTCTCGGAAATTCAAAACTTCAGAAACATTCAAGACTGGAGATACATCAATTCAGCCACAAATCCTGCTGATGATGTTACGAGAGGTAAATCCCTGAAAGAGTTCCTTAGCTCAAACAGGTGGACCAAGGGTCCGTCGTTTCTGCATGAACCTCCAAATAACTGGCCCACAGTTACAGATCTCCATCCTGATAATGATCAGACTGAGTTAAAGAAATCCTACTTTTGTGGTATTGTCAATACCAGACACACCCTGCTTCAGAACCTATCAAGAGCTATTGGATTTCACGGTTCGTTCATTCCCCAATCAAAAGTCAATTCCTTCTGCAGCTGATTATCTAACAGCAGAACAAGAAATCCTTCGTCAGGCACAAGTGGACAGTTTCGGTGAAGATTTAACCCGTTTACAGTCAGACAAACCCTTCTCATCCGACAGCCGTCTATTGTGTTTGTCACCAGTGTTGTGCAGGAATTCTGGACTTATCCATGTAGGAGGCCAACTACGGCAAAGCCCAGACTTGGAGTTGAATGTCATTCACCCAATAGTACTCAATCCTGCTCATCAGTGACCAAATTAATCATACAACATTATGATGACAAACTGCTGGTTCAGAAAGACTTTTTGCTGAACTACGTCGGAAATTTTGGATTCTCAGAGGAAGGGAAGCAGTACGCAGTCATCAGTATAGCTGCGCTGCATGTAGAAATGCAGAAATGGAGATCATCGTTCCAAAAATGTCAGACTTGCCTGCTGCTTGTCTTAGGTTATTCAAACCACCTTTCTACTCCACAGGAATAGACTGCTTTGGACCATACATGGTCAAGACCGGCTGTCTATTGGAGAAAAGGTGGGGGATAATATTCAAATGTCTCACGACTTAGTGTATACATCTTGACCTCCTAAACAGCATGGATACCGACTCCTTCCTCATGGCCCTTCAACGATTCATTTCTCGACGGGGAACACCCTTGGAAATTATATGTGATCAAGGAACTAACTTCAAAGGAGGAGATAAGGAACTACGGGCCGCTTTTAACAACCTTGCTCCGACTCTACAGCAGGTCCTGATGACTAAGAGAATCCATTTAAAATTCAATTCCCCGGATGCACCCCATTTCGGTGGAGCCTGGGAAAGGGAAATACATTCTGTGAAGAATGCTCTGAAGAGAACCACTGGTGCACAAATGGTCACTGAAGAGGTCTTAAGAACTTAACTCCAAATCTCCTTCTGGCGGCACTTCATAAAAGACTATCTGCCATCCCTCCAAAGAAGACACAAATGGCAGAAGGAAAACCCAGATCTCACACTGAACTCTGTCGCAGTGATCATGGATTCACGCCTTCTACGTGCCCTCTGGCCCGTAGGAAGAGTGACACGCCTCCTGAAAAGCCCAGATGACCGCGTCAGAACCATAGAAGTCTTAGCACAGGATAAAACCTATATCCGACCTGTCTCCTGTCTGATCTCCCTGCCCCCGCTTCCTAATGAAGACTGATTCTGATCATATCAACATAATGCTAATAGAAATATGGGGGCGGCTGTTGTAAAGACCCACCTTTTAGCACATCCCAGCACACCCACTCACTTCACCAGAAGTGAGTGGGTGTGCTGGGATGTGCTAAAAGGTGGGTGAACTTGTTTAGTTCTCTCACCTTTGATTGGGTGTGGTGCTTGTCCTTAACTGCACTCACTCTTTTAAGGACTGCATTCACTTTTAGCTCACTCTTTCTTCACTCCTACACAGGGCGGCAGTGGAAGTGAGGTTCTGTTTGGGTTTTTGATTTCATGCATTGTTTAAGGTAATGAGTAACTTAAATCTCTGTGTTCTTTCAGCATTGGCAGTCCATGTGTATCTTTCCTTTATTGATTCTGAGAATAAAAGGAGAACCCTGTGAATGATTGGTGACTGCTTATTCTCATTCTAATCGGATGAACCAATGATGATGACGACTTAAACTCTGAGCCTTCCTTCCTTCATAACGATCACCTTAAAGCACTTGTTGCAGGCTGCTGAGTTTGCATCATTTGTTGTGAAGTACAGCCAGACTTTTGACCGCTTCGCCTTGGGCATTTTTAATCTGTAGCTCTGCTCTAAAAGAACGTACGTACCTGGGCCCGCCTACTATCCTTGGAAAGGTAAAATGATTGGCTAGAGTCCAAAGTGTATGACATCTCAAGAAAAAAAAAGCACCGAAATAAAGCACCGAAATGTGCGCTGCTTTTCGGTCTGGTTACTACCGTTTATGTCAGAACCGGTACCGGTACTCATCCCTACCCAGGAGTGATCAGCTGACCAAAATTACTCCAAGAATGCATCAATGACTCATCCAGACAGTCAAAGAAGAAGCCAAAACATTTTCTAAAGAACCGCAGGCCTCACCTGGCTCAGTTAAGGTCAGAGCTCATGATTCAACAAAAAGAAAGAGAATGAGCAAAAATGGCCTTCACAGGAGAGTTCAAGGAGAAAATCACTGCTGACTGAAGGCTCGTCTAACATTTACCAAAATCATCTGAATGATCCCCAAGACCTTTGTGAAAAACGTCTGTGGGCTAACGAGACAAAAGTTAAAATGCACGAACATTTTAAAACCTGTTGCATGTGGCATGAACTTTAATAGAACTTAAATCAGACTGAGATACTTTAAACCTGCTGTTCATGCTGGAAAACCCTCAGAGGTGGCTGAATTAAAACAATTCTGCAAAGAAGAGTGGGACAAAATTCCTATGCAGACATGTGAAAAACTCATTCTCAGTCTTGCTGCCAAGGGTGGCACAGCCAGTTATTAGAGTTAGGGGAATATAACATTTTCAATTTTTCAATTTGTTTTTCTTTCCTAAGTCAACCAGCATTTATACTTTGTGGTCTGTGTTAAAATGCAGCCCTACAGTAAAAAAGTGTTAAAGTTTTGTTTCATTTGTGTTTTTCAGTCACAGAAGCCGGTGGAGGAAATTAGATTCTCATCTGGACAGAGTTGATCTTCCTGTCGTTTGTTCATATAAAGAACTATATGCTATGATTTATTTTATGTTTTGCAGGTGAAAGACTTCACGACAGCTGGAAATCTCAATGTGAAAGTTTTTCTGTAAACTGAGAGATCTAGTACTCACACACAAGCTCCAACTACAGATTTATTTCAAAACAAATAACTGTTGTCTCGTTAAAGTTTTAAACCCAAGGAATTTCATAAAATAAGACTCCACTGTTATGTAATTTTTGTTAGTGCCATTTTTGTTTCATTAGATGCATTTTGTCCTTTCAGATCTCATAGACTAAAAAGATTTCATTGATAAAAATGCCATTTCAAGTAAAACCAGTTCTCCTTTTCCTGTAAAGTTAGTCATGGCTCAGTGTTTTCAGTTTTTATTGTTGCCAAACTGGATCATCCATCTGTTCAGAACGAACCTGTTATAAAATTTTACACTCAAGCAAGCATGCAGACTGGAAGCTTTCCTTAACCCTGCTTTGGATGAGTATACGCTACGTCCGAGGTTTTAAGTTGAAGGTTTAACTATTTCTCTCACTCCCCTGAGCTAAACATTGTGGAAAATTTGTTCCAAAAAAAGCCACACCCAAGATGGACCAAGAATCAGAAACAGATGAACGTGGAAGGAAGAAATCTGCAAAACAAGAATTAAAAGAGATTCAACTGCTATAAAAACAGTTTACATGCTGTGGGGAACTGTGGGGTCCCTAAACATTTACTTTGGGCCCTTTTTATTATTTTAAAACTGTAAAGGATGGAAATAAACTAATCCTGCTCAGAACAGTCAAATGTGTCAAGTTTTATGCCTTTTGAAAACCACATTGTCTTTTACTCTCCTAGCTGTTCGCAGTAACTGAAACATGGAGCTCAAAGGGATTTCAAACGTTAAAACATCAGTGTTTATAAGCTATTATGCTATTTAAATGTAGAATATTATTAATATTTGATGAAACTTTGTGTTCTTAATGAAGAACATGTTCTGTAATATTAAATTTACAGTCTAAGTTAAATAAATATAATACATTTTAATTATATTGTATAAATTAATAAACTAATCTGCAAAGCTAGAAGCATCAGAATTTTGAGGCGTTTGAGTCAGTGAGGGTCAAAGGTCACTGAACAAACAAACAAACTGCTCTCCATCATGGACAAGCTTCACTCCCGCTTCACTCCACACTCTCCTTCTCCCACTGATGCCATAAAGAACGCTTCAGGAAATCATTCCTACCATTCTTTAAATATATCTGTATAATAATCCTTCACTCTGTGAACACACCTGTCAGGCACAAGATCCCAAACATATTTTCTATTATAGTTTCATCCAGCTGTTTTTCTTACATTTATAGTGCACATATCATTTATTAATGCAATTTGCACAGCTGTCTTACACAATCTCAAGGTTATTTTTACTGTTTTAACTAACTTTGATTTTACTTTCTTTGTTTTTCATCACTGTTGTAAATATAAATTCCTGCAGTCTCTCATAGTATAAGGCCCTTACTGGGGACCTGTGGCACTTTTATTTTCACTGTGTTGTTATTGTTGTGTATTGTAAACTGCACTATTTTTTCATCCACTAAATTAAAACACGTCCATGAATTAAATGGATTCTTCTTTTTTCTGCTTAGGGTGTAACCAGAAAAACATGTGGCCTGTTCTCTGGAACACTGACATTATTTTTTCATGACATGGTTCTACTTTGTTGTTATGCAGTTTACATTTTCCTTATGGATATAAGCTTTCACTTTCAATTTACAGTTATTACACAATCCACTGATTTTTCTGAAATGTTTTATATGCTGGGAAATACATTACTAATACATCTGGACCTTGCTCCCTCTCATTTGTACAAGAGTACGCAGTTCCTAGTTAGCCAGTGCAGCAGCAGTTTAAATTATTATGTTTAGCAAGAAAAGCAAACAAATGGTGCTCAAAAAAGGAAGGAGAACAGAGAGCATGGTGAGTTTATCGCCTTTGGATTTAAGCGGTGGTGTCACTGACTTGTGAGTCCCGAAATATGAAAGTTGTTTGTGTTTCTCTAAAAGACTGAAATGTTGTTGTTAGCACTCATATCTTGAAAATATACTGTTATACTGTAATAAACGGATGTGATGTATAAGGTTGTTGGCTGGAAATGAGTGATGAACGAGGAATTGTGTAACTGTAACTGTGCTTGTTACTTACTGCTTGTGACTCATCCAGTGAGCTTTTGAGGACCTGCAATTAATGGGCTTCTCTCATTTGTTCCATGCTGACAAACATCGCAGTGTCCTTATGTTACTTTAGAAAGGCTGAAATGTTTTGGGCTTGTGGTGGCACGGTTAAAGAAGACTGTGTAAGTTTAGCATAAAACTTTGATAAAGGTGTCCGAGAGAGAATTGGAGATGCTGTGTTTGCTCCGATGCAACGTGACAATAACAAAATACATAAATAACTAAATAAATAAATAAATAAATGGGCTTGTGAAACCACTACACTGAAATAATCTGTAAAACTCGTGAAACAGACTGAGCTATGCTCGTGTCCATTTGCTTTCATTAGAGGTCTTCTGTTTCCGAAGGCATTTGAATGTATCTTTTTTTTCTCTTGACTATAGTTTCGAATTGCTCAGAAAGGAATTACGTAGTTAACTTCTCTGGCAACACACCAGAAAGCAACAGCGGTTACAATCAGAGGCTCAGTCTTGGATCTCGGTGAAGAATGGCCAAAACTATTAAATCCACTTTGGCAGACACTCTGGAGAACCTGTCAAAGGGGGAGTTTGAGAGGTTCTGCCACCAGCTTCTGGACCGCAGAGACGAGCCGCGGGTGAAACGCAACAGGGTGGAGGACAAAAGCCGTCTGGAGATCACAGACGTGCTGGTGTCTACTTTTACCGAGGAGGGGGCTCTGACGGTGGTTCTCGAGATCCTGGAAGCGATCGGCTGCAATCAGCCAGCGAAAGAACTCGGTAAGATCAACGACTGTGATTCTGCATCGATAAAGTAAAACCCACACAGACGGAGGTCGGGATTTAATGAGGGCTGAGTGTTGGGCTACTGCATGCTACAGAGCGAAAACTTAACGGTCGGTCAGGTACTTTAATGAATGTAATATTACACCCATGTGTGATGTTTTAATATTACTGTTCTTCTCTGTGTGATCGACTGAAACACCGTCACAGGGATCTGACTCTAACACTGTGTCTTCATTTTTGCAGAAGATGCTATAGATGAAAACTTCTCAAAACCTGGTCCCAGTGACAGTGAGTTTCTGCTCTCTTTTACCTTTCCTGCTATGAGATGTGGCTGATTTACTGTTTTCCTTTACTCTTTACCAACATTTCACAGTATAGACCAGCGCTACTTTTGACAACAACATTTGAGTTAGTTTTAATCTAAAGTCTAAATTCTTTTAGCTTTAGTCTGCGAACGCGTTTTCATGGGAGCGCGGAAGCTTTCTCTGCCCCTCACACCCTGATTATCGACAGCAGATCAAATTGCGCATAAAAGGGGAGTGACTTATTGGATCGCTCCACCCATCTCTATACACAATTAATGAATTCTGGATGAGTTCTTGTCTCTCCAAAACATTCTGTTCTCGTTTTTATTAGTTGAGTGTCAGTACATTTAATCATAGGTGTTGTCCCCGTGCATTAATTTCCATTTAGTTATTGTTTTGGATTTTATTTTCCATTTTCTTTTTTATACAGAAAAAAAAACAACTAACCAGGTCTGCTGGTTGTTGCAACAGCTCAGTGTTGCTAGCTTTAATTGACGAATATTGGCGATTTGTGTTGAAATAAGTAGTTATAAATACTAGTACTTAGTTATTAATGGTTACTGATCATCTGAACATTTAACCACAGTTCAGCTAGTGCACCCTGCTCCAAGTCAGGTTTAAAAATCAGACACAAATCCACAAAAATAACTTCAGAAAAGTCTCAAAGAGGATCTTAAAAAATACTTCTAATTTTATTAGCAATACAAGTATCAGCTCTCCAATTAGCTGCTTCTCGGTGCCACATTAAATAAGTGGTTTCATCCGCTGAACGCTCAGACACTCAGAGGTCCAAACATCTTTGCCTCCATTTCTTCGTGTTATTATTCAACAGACACAACATGCAGTTTTATTCCAGCTGAGGATTAGTTATGCAACCTAACCTAACCATCACTGGTTACAGGTCAAAACCCATTGTTGTGCTTCGTAAGTATCGCCCCTGAAGTAAACTGATTAAACTTTACATTATCTCTCTGACACAAATGTTGTAACTTATCGAACTGCTCTGCCTTTCTAGAAGTAGGACCTCACCTCCATTTGACTGGAGCTGTCTTGTGATAGAAGGGAATCAGAGAGAAACAGAGTTGCACATCCAACTAGAATATGATCTCAGACACAACATTTCTGTGTGTGTAATCACTATGCTGAAGTAACAAAGCTTAATCAGGCTTAGGTAGAAACAGGGTGTCAATGATATGTAAGTTCTTCAGTTCAGGTAAAGTACTTTAAACGTCTTCATCAGTTTGCAGGAGGTTGAGGAAAGTTCTGCAGGTATCTTCTGCTTTGCTCATGATCTTATCCACAAGCTCAGTATGTCCCACCACATCTTCCCTGTTGATACTTTCAGTATCTGGAGAAGTCTTTGTGTGCAAAGACACAAATCCGTGTTGTGTGCCTGTGACATTGATTCACAGGCACACAATGAGCTTATTCACTGTTACAGAGTGAGACGTTATATGCTGGCCATGTTTATAGTCTTATTTCCCAAAGGCCCAGGTCACCAAGGTGCCGGGAAAGGACACCAGCTACTCCAGGAAGAGGTACAAGCAGGTGATGAGGAGAAGCGAGTGAGCAGGGCCGTAGGACTCAGGCAGCAGGGAGCATGGACAAGGTGGGAGAGTACCTTGCAGCGCCAAGTCATCATGCAGGCAGATTTCCACGAAGTCCGATTCCTTGTGCAGGCAGTATACAGCACCCTGCCAAGCCCAGTTAACCTCCATGTGTGGGGGAAGAGTGAGACATCAGGCTGTCCGCTGTGCTCTAGAAGAAGCACCCTAGAACACCTCCTCAGGAGCTGCCGAAAGGCCCTGGCTGATGGTCGGTATCTGTGGCGTCACAACCAGGTGCTCAGAGTAGTTGCTGAGCAAGCACCATCAGCTCCAGAGAAGGCAATTTCTTTCATTAAGGCTGGAGAGAAACCCCAGGTGTGCCCACAGTTAACAGCTGGCCTCCTCAGCACAGTCTCGGATTGGCAGCTACAGGCTGACCAGGGTAAACAGCTAAAGTTCCCCCAGCACATCTTAAAAACATCCCTCTAGCCACACATGATCATCACTTCGGAGGCCTCAAAACAGATTATGATTATGAACTGATTATGCTGGAACTTACAGTGCCCTGGGAAGAGCGGATCAAGAAGGCCAACGAGAGGAAATGCGCTGAGGACCAGGAACTAGTCCAGGGAAAGGGGTTGGAAGACATTCTATGAGCCCATAGAAGTGGGATGAAGGGGCTTTGCAGGTCAATCACTCTGCAAAGTCCTTGGCTGGCTGGGTGTGGCTGGGGCAGCCAAGAAGAGGGCCATCCAGGCTATGAGTGAAACTGCAGAGAGAGCCACAAGGTGGCTGTGGATACAGAGAGCGGATCTGTGGATAGCTATTGTATGCAAGTTGTGGCCTGATCACTCCTGGCTGGGTCGCCAGGGTGAGGATGTATGATGTTGCGAGACCCGAAACACCTGATTACTCCAGGATATATCCCCAAACATGCATACCAGTGCATCCAGGAGATGTTTCTTGCATAGTTAATATTAAAAATATTAAAAAGTACATATTAATTTTTCTGAAGTTTGTAGCACTGAGGGCACTTTTGTACAGTCTCTTAGCATTATTTGAGGATCTGAGAGTCAGAGACAGATGTTACTTTGCTGCATGAAGCAGTGCAGAAGCCGGATCAACAACTGGCAATTATTTTAGAGAACTACACACAAAGTACAGGATCCACTTCCATATACCAGAACATGTACGCATGAAATTGTATATGTTGGTAACACCATCGAATGATTGTGATCATTACAGGCGCCCGGCATCCACAGCAGCAGTTCAAGTTACCTCCTGACGTCAGTATGGATATTGAGGTATATGTGTGTCTGTAAATGTGTGTTTCTGAGCAGTTAATGTTGCAGTTTGTCAGTTTCCTGACCGCTGTGTTTTATTCCCACAGAATACCCATGAGCCACTGCCCACTCCTCCTCCTAATGAGGTAATCCATTCACAGGTTCTCATGCTTTCATTCATTCTTTTGTCACATCAGTAACATTTATCATCAGTCTGTTTTCTGTGTTTGTGTCCTGTAGTCAGACTACTACACTCTGACTCATAACCCATGTGGTTGGTGCGTGGTCTTCAACAATGAGATCTTCACAGGAACACATCTGAAGGATCGAAGAGGAACTCAGGAGGATGCAGGTACAGTTCTTGACTTCAAACAGTCACATGACCTGATTTATGTATGACTGTTTTATCTGGAAGCTCCTGAGCCCTGTAACAATTAATGCATATATACGTATGCCATGACCATGTAATGTACTTATAATCCTTCTTTTGCTTCTTTTCTGTCTGATACAGATGCTCTGGATGCAGTGTTCACTCGCTTAGGTTTTCAAGTGAAGATACACAACAACTGTACTGCAGAGCAGATGAAGAAGAAAATAAATGATCTTGGCAGGATTAATTTTACAAATCATGATGCCTTGGTGCGTAGTCACACACCTTTAGAGTTGTAGTACGTCATACATATGCACTTATTTTGAAATTTAGTTTGAAAAAAGAGTTATCTGAGAAGATAATACAAGCAGCAGGCTCTGAGGCTCTTACCATAAACGTAACCTACAGACACTTTACCATAAAACCATAACTTATCAGTATTATATTTACATTTTTTCAGCTATTGTTTATCATTTACTGTGCAGATATGCAGTATCAGGCTTCTCAAAAAGGTCTTAGATCAGCACATTTCTAAAAAATGTCACCATGTAGTGCATGTCTCTGTGATTGTAACAGCAGCAACATGTCAGCAGTAGTGTTAGTATAAATAATAAAACATAGGTCTACCTCTGATTTAAGGTGGTGTTCGTGCTTTCACATGGAGAAAAGGGGTGTGTCTTTGGCACTGATGGGGAAAGGGTGCTCCTGAAAGAGCTGACGGACCCCTTTACAAGTAAAAGAGCCTCAACCTTGACAGGGAAGCCCAAACTCTTCTTCATTCAAGCCTGTCAAGGAGATGGATACCAGAAAGGATACCGTCCCTGCAGCAGAGAGGACGAGAACCGAAAAAAAGAAGCATGGCAAGCTGACGACTCAAGCCCTGATGAGACAGTGCCTGAGCTAGCAGACTTTCTGATCGGCATGGCCACAGTAGAGGAGTGCAAGTCCTTTCGAAACACACTCACAGGATCTATCTACATCCAGGAGCTGTGCAAACAGCTGAAAATAGCAGCGGAAAGGTGAGTTAAAATGATTAGTTTCTTTATAGCAGACCACACCACTGTCACATGGGAAGGTTGTAGTGCAGTAGTTTCCTACAGAGTAGATTTTTTAAAATGTCACATACAGTTCGGTCCATAGAATTTTGGACAAAAACAAAAATGTAGTAGTTTTCCCTTTTTAGAACACCTCAATAAATTTTCACACAATCATGATGTGACTGAAGTGAAGACTTTGAGCTTTGAGTTTTACAAAAAGCACAGGTTTAACAGTTCCAAAAGTACTCATCTTCACACAAACTCCACCATTTTCTGAGACTCAAAAGTAATGAGGGAAGGCAAATCAAATACATCAAATCTCTGTACATTTCTGTCTGCCTGCTTTTGGTGTTTTCAAACATGGTGTTGGCATGAGTTGGGTCTTTTGTTAAAATTTTGAAACTATCCTAAATGTGTCTTTTTTTTATTCTCATGTTGTCCTTGCAGACAGGAGATGGACGATATCCTCACTGTCCTGACACGTGTGAACAGGGAGATCAGCAAAGGAGAGTATTTAACCCACAAACCAATGCCAGAGCCCAAATACACTCTCACCAAGAAGCTTGTCCTCAAATATATATGACCTGACTGTGACCAAATACAACATTGCAAGTCTACACAATTCCTGCATAGAAAAATGTTTTTCACCTCAGAATCATGCATTCTTTCTTTGGCCTATAGTTCTATTTACCTAAATTACATTTTTAATAGGGAAGACATGTTTGTTTGGTTTTTTGTCATGAAATAAAAAAAAACATTTAAGTGGTTTGTATTATTTAATACGAACCACTGAACATTATTTAATGTTCACAGAGAACGATTGACTCTTACACCACCTCTTACCTTTGAGCAGCTGCCAAAAAGAAACATTACAGGTAAAGGAGGTGCAGAGGTGCAGAGGTGCACCTCTGCACCTCTGCACCTCTGCCATGTCCACACTAATTCGTTTTCGTTTGAAAACACATCTTTTTCTCTCTGTTTTGGCCTTCCGTCCACACTCAGATGATGTTGTTGGTGAAGGTAAACAGAGCTTTTTGAAAACGCTCTCCAAAGCAGATACATTTGAAAACGTTTTTGTGTCGCAGTGTGGACAGCAAACCCGGAGCCTTTACAAAAACAATGACACATTTTAGTCACATGATGCAGTCATGTGACCAATTAAATTAAGATAGCGGAGGGCCTTATACAGCAGTTGTTTAGTTTGCTCTCAATTTTGACAGCCCTATTAAAGTTTAATATCAGTCTGTACATGCTCCAGATGGCTTTTCTTTCATTCTCACTCGCTTTTGCAACTTTGTACTTCTGTGTTAATCGCAGCAACAACGCCACCTCATTGTCAGTCCATTAAAAAAACTCTTTTTCCTCAACATTTTGCCGTGATGTTTCAAAGAGCCTAAACGGCAGACCGATATGATGCAGGTCGAATCGTCTTATGTTTCACAGATGCGCAATACAGGAACGTAAGCGGTTTTAGCAAATAATAGCAGCTCATATTATATCAGGTGAAAGGAGTCAAAACTCTGCAAAGTGTATAAGACTCGTGCGACAGCAGCAGAGGGCACTTTAGGAGAGCGCATGCATTCAGTAACGTGACACGCGAATGATGAAAATGAGTCCGCGCCTTTCAGACCTCGCTGTGTGGGTGTGCCTTCAGAGAGATTCCTCCAGAGCCCAGCCTGCTTCCACAGTTCCAGTAAGAAAAACTTTTCACATCTGCCCACTTCTGCCGGTGCTTCTCTGAATAACAACATCGCAACATAACCCCCTTGAAAATATTCTGCAGTAGAACAAAAACTGAAGAAAACCATGAATTAACATATGAACATTACCTGATGCTGAACTGAAGCAGAGCAAAGTTACACAGGTTTTATTAGATACATAGCTAAGGGTTTTGCAATTTTTTTATGTTTATTCACAAGACTTTAAGGGCAAGATTACATAAAATCACACCAGACAAAAAACTATAACATCCAAGCACAGCAAGAAAGACAAAAATGAAAAAAAACAAAAAAGCAAAAAAAAAAAACAGGGAAACAAGGGGGAAAAACACCAGTTAGCCAGTTCAAATCAAATGTTCAAGAAAGATGCTAGTGTCCAAAGAAAATGAACTCCTGTGTGAAGTTAAACAGGGCAACAGAGAATTCACCGAGTCCAAAAGAGGTGGGGAACAAGTCCAGGAAGGAATCAGGGTCCGGTAGAAGTGTGGTTTCACATAAACACAAAGTACAGTCAAATGGGTTAAAGATTGTGTTGAATCCCTGACCCTCCCTCCACCCTTTTCCGGCTGCGGACCATAGCCTCAGATTTGGAGGTGCTTATTCTCATTCCCATCACTTCACACTCGGCTGCGAACCGTTCCAAGGCGAGCTGGAGGCCATGAACTGACGAAGCCAACAGGACCACATCATCTGCGAAAAGCAGAGGTGAGATCCTGAGACCACCAAAGTGAAAGCCTTCCGCCACTTGGCTACACCTAGAAATTCTGTCCATTCTAATGGACCGATTCTGTTCATCATAAAAATTAAGAACAGAATTGTTGACAAAGTGCAGACCTGGCGGAGCCCATCACATACCAGGAACGAGTCCGACTTATTGCCGGCTATGCGGACCAAGCTCTTGCAACAATCGTATAAGGACTGAATGGCCCGTAGCAATGGGCCAGACACCCCACACTCCCGGAGCACCCCCCACAGGACCCCCGAGGGACACGGTCAAATGCCTTCTCCAAGTCCACAAAACACATGTAGACTTGTTGGGCAAATTCCCATGCGCCATTGAGTATCCTCGAGAGGGTAAGGAGCTGGTCCAGTGTTCCACGGCCAGGACGAAAACCACATTGTTCCTCCTGTATCCGAGGTTCGACTAACAGACGAACTCTCCTCTCCGGCACCCTGGCATAGACTTTCCCAGGGAGGCTGAGGAGTGTGATCCCCCTGTAGTTGGAACACACCCTCCGGTCCCTCTTCTTAAAGATGGGGACCACCACCCCGGTCTGCCAGTCCAGGGGTACTGCCCCTGATCCCCACGCAACATTGCAGAGACGTGTCAACCAAGACAGCCCTACAACATTCAGACTGCTACATCCAACTGTCCATAGAATTCTATTCTATTCTATTCTATTCTATGCTATTCTATTCTATAAGAATAAACATGTTTACAGCTTTAGGGATTTATAGCCAGTTTAATTTCCCATTACAAGGCCAGTTGTGAGACAGTCACTGTATACTTGAATAAAAAAGGGCTGAGGAATTTGGAATAATTAAACACCAAAACCAAAATTTAGAATTAAACTATAAAGAAAAACAACAGCACTCATTCCTTTAAAAAAAATCATTTATAATTGTCTTTTTGTTTTGAGTCATTAAGTATAGAAGTTCATTTGTTGTGTATCATACACAGGACCTAACAAAATATCCCATGTTTCTACAAATAAAGGGTTGAAAACGATACATATGACAGTGAAACTTTCCTTTTTATTTATTTATTGAACTCATGTCCCAAAAGAAAGTCATTTGTTTATAATAATTGTCACCATATTTCTACTACTCTTATGTAATTTCCTTTGAAATTGTACTTAACATATATCTGTAATTAGTCATAACAAGTTATGGGTTGGATGCGTGAAAGTCTGAAACCAGAGCATATAGAAGGTGAAGAAGTCTGAAAAGTTATTGCTGATTTTATTAGACCAGCAGCACATAAAGTATGATGTCTCGCCAACTTTAAATATAGGACACAGGCACTTCTGCCTATATGTAAACACCAATAAAAACACAATAATATACATTTTAGTAATCACCTCAGTGCCCAATTCAATGACATGTACACATTAAATGGCATTATTAATCAGTTTTTAAATGTGGAGGAACGGTTTGTAAAACAAATGACCACCACTTAATCATAATTCAGTAGCGTATAATTATGTGGCAGAAGAAAAGAGAAATAGCGTGTTAACAATTTCAGAAGCTAAATTTCATAACCACATTTTATGTACTATGATGTTTTCTTTGATTCTTGAGATTCTTGAGATGAGATCAAAATAGAAATTCATTCATACATACACGCTGTAAATCAGGCTCATCAAGTCTATGTGAATCTGGGACTTATTTTTGGTCACAGGCGGGTGACAGGTTTGAGGACGAGCTTCTTGGTGAGAGTGAATCTGGGCTCTGGCATTTGTTTGTATTTGTGGATGAAAAACTCTCTTTTGCTGACCTCCCTGTTCACACGTGTCAGGACAGTGAGGATATCATCCATCTCCTGACTGCAAGGAAAACATCAGAAACACACTAAAAAAAGACAACTTGAATTTTTGGAATATTTGAAACATTGACCTTTCTGATGTTTTACATAAGCACATCTTACATCACCAAAAGCAGACCTACAGATATGCACATAAGTATAGTTTTCTAAATATCTTTTTTCATTGCAAAAACTATAAAAAACAGTTTATAACAGTGTGCTATAAAGATGTCAGATTGTGTCACTTTACATGACAGTTGTGCCTAAGTAAAGTTTAAATAAAATTAGGCTTACTTAAAATATTTTCTGTATATCAACAAATAAATTGTGAAATATGTCATATATTACTGTTTTCTTCCAAAGTAGCATTGTATCCTATTAAACTATTTCTCTCACCTTTCTGCTGATCTTGTCAGCTGCTTGCACAGCTCCTGGGTGTAGATACATCCTGTGACTCTGTTTCAAAACATCATGAAATCCTCCACGGTGGCCATGCCTATCAGAAAGTCTGCTTCTGAAGGCACTGTCTCAAACTGTCTCCCCGGGTCTGCATTTCCTTCCAAGAAGAATTGTGTCTCCCTCCCATCCTCTTCAGGCCCCAAGCTGCAGGGACAGTATCCTTTCTGTAATCCATCACCCTGACTTGTTTCAATGAAGAAGAGTTTGGGCTTCCCTGACAAGGTAGGGACTCTTCCACTTGTAAAGGGGAGCATCAGATCTTTCAGGAACACCTTTTCCCCGTCTGTGCCACAGACACACCCCTTTTCTTCATGCAAAAGCACGCATACCACCTTAAATCAGAGGCATATTGGATAGATGTGGTGTTAAGAACAAAAAATGCAAAGGACACATGGTAGTGGATTTTGTGAAAAGGATAAAAATAGCTGTGGTGACCACATACTTTAAGAAGAAGGTAGAAGTGAATTATAAGAGTGGAGAAAGGTTCACAAAGGTGAACTACATCTTATGCAGAATCGTAAAGAGAGAGGATACTGCAAGGTGGTGTCGGGGGGGGAATGTTGCTAGGTAGATTTAAATGGTACTCTGAAGGTTGACTTTAGAAATGAAGAAGGGGAAGTGAACGAAGCCAAAAGCAAGGATTAAGTGAAGAAGAAGGACATTGTGCAGTATATAGGCAGATGTTACATGAACTATCAGGGCTGCTTATCAACCTCTGATATGAATGTTGGTAAATGATACTAAATTAACTAATTCACAACTGACAGTTGCCCTGAACCCAACCCTAGCCTGACGTATGCAATGAGTTAGGGATGCAGCTATCAATTATTTTTGTAATCAACTAATCTATCGATTATTTCATTGATTACTCGAGTAATCTGTTAACCAAATAAATCATGAAAAATTAGGTTTAAATTTTTTGGTGAAAAATTTGTTCATGACAGTCAGTGTTGGGGAGTACTGCATACATGTACTGGCATTACGTATTTAAAATACAAAAGAAGTGTAACTGTTTTCCGTTAAAGTTACCATTTAAAAAGGTAATAATCAGAATACAGTTACTTTGTAAAAACAGATGGATAACACGGTGGTCTTTTCCTGTTTCATATTGTAAGCTATCCCCTCTTTATTTTTTTTCCACGCCGGTGGAAACCCAACGTGCAATAAGAGGCTCTAATGCCTGGGTCTCAATCTTGCGGCCCGCATAATGACATGAAGAAATATTTTTTAAAGATTAATATGCAAAAAAATTTTTAATATAAAGGCAATATGAGCAGCGTGTTACAGGCATAGCCCTAAAGAATGTAGCCTAATGGGCAGTGTAGTTCGTGTTGCAGGGAGAATGTGTGGGACTGCCCCTGGTGTTATGTGTGTTTGTGAGCACGAGGAAGAGAGAAAAAGGAAAGTCAAAAAGTATGAGTTGCTATCGACTAGAAACGGGAGATGTAAGCATGTAAATATAATAATAACCACTGCAGCCAGTGCAGAGTGCCTGACGAGTCCAGTTGTAAGGGGTCATGACTCGACTGCACACTGTGTTTGCCGCCTCCAAAACAATCATTTCCATTGGATCAGCCTTTCAATGCCTCTCTCTGTCTCTCGCTAGCAAATTTGACCCAGACAGTAAAGCTAGTTCCCAGCTATGAGCCCGACACGGAACCCAACATATTAGCCAGAGGTCCCTTTACTATGGTTCGGAGCCGCGGACCTGGCCAAGGTATAAGAGAGTACAAAATAAATAAATAAAACAATTTTCACTAGCAACCAAAAACTAATGTGTACACTTGTGTCTGCATTTTTATTTTGTTAAATACGAGCAAAATGACAGCAGAAGTGCTGCCACATGTTTGGCCAAAAGAGAGTACCAATTTGTTTATTTGGTAGTTCAATAAAAAGCTTCAGTTAAGACTGTGAAAAAATTGGGTTCACGTTTGCAGTTTTGTCTTATTATGCAATATTTGAAATAAAAACAAACAAACAAACAAAACACTACATTTTCAGAAGTATTTTGTGTTTTTTTGTTTATTTGTGTATTTTTTACTACTTGAACACTGAAGTGGCCCTCCAATGAGATGACAGTGCCAGCAGTGGCCCACAGCTCATTTAAGTTTGAGACCTCTGGTCTAATGTAAGCGTCCTGTTAATGCTGATGGTGTCATTTACACAGTGGAGCCAGAGCCAGCAGTGCATGGACAGGAATGCATTTCTTACTTGGAAATTCGGACACCACTTCACATTTAAAGAACAAAGAGATGAGCAAAATCTGACCATGCAATGCAAACTGTTTGCCAGCAAACAAGCTGCTCTCAGCTGGAAGTAAATCTTTTTTTCAAAACTAACATTAGCCTACTGCAACTGCTTTGTTTAAGTTGTGGTAGCTACCTGGGTTATATCCAATTCAGTATCTTTGATGTACTACTGCTGTGTGATTTATTACTATTAATGAAGGCTGCATTAACAACCTGCTAGCTGCAAATAATCATGTGCAGTTCAGAAAGGAGACAAAAAGAAAATGTATTACTGATACAGGAGTAGCTTTCTATATGAGATCACTGCAAAAGGTGCAACATTACCTAATGTCCACCCTACTGTTACTCATTTTATATTAAGATTTAAAAAATCTAGTTGGTATTGGTATGGTGCAGCCCGTTCTCACTCCCAAGGCGTAACATGCCGACGTTTTGTCACGTCCCGCGGCGTTCCTGAGGAACGCGAAAGGAGACCCTCGGCGTTCTTATGGGACACGGCGGGTTATGGGCGAAATCCAGTGCAATGACGCTCCCGCGGTAATAGATGTTCCAGCCCTGTATTCCAGCCCTAACCATAACCTTTTTCCTGAGCTTAACCAGGACTTTAATGATGTTAAATAGCGTGTTTCTAAGCGATTTGAAGAAAAAGAGCAAACATGTGTAGATTGAGTCCATACGGTTCTCATATTTCCTCATTTTTCCGAGGTCGTCATTTAGGAACGTGGTGGGTAGCCGAAAACGTAATATGTTGACGATTTGTCACCTAGCGTAAAATGTTACGCTTTGGGAGTGAGAACGTGTTGTATGGTGAGTGACCTTCAGTAATAGTAATAAATCACACAGCAATAGTACATTCATGAAGTTGTAAAAAGCATGACAGTATATTAAGTAATCCAAAGTGTTCAGAATACATTACTCTCACTGAGTAATAAAATACATTGCAAAATAGATTTTGGGGCATGTATTCTGTAATCTGTAGTGGAACACATTTTAAAAGTAACCTTCCCAACACTGATGACAGTGCAGATTTCTGAAATTTTGTGTAAATTTAAACATGTAAAAATGTGATTATTTAAAATGAAAAAACTGTGTGAAACTTTCTAACCATATATAAAATGCATATTACCAGTGATGGGAATAACTGTGTTACTAACAGCGTTACCTTTTTCAGTAATAAGTAATCTAACTAATTACTATTTCTATCGTTACAACGCCGTTACCGCTACTAACAAAAAAATGCGGTGCGGTCGCGTTACTATTTTTCAGCAAACAGACGGTTGAAGCTGTCTTCAGCTTACCGCATCTTATATCAGTTGCACCGAAGTAGCTGTAAGTAATCTGGGTGCTACAGCCCAGATTACTTACCTCTAGTGTCTTAACATCTGGTTCAGGTGTTACCACCACAAAAGGCCCTAACTACCTTTAAGCTACAGCTCAGTGCAGCAGCTTCAGCAATGGAGGTGGTCCATTCGGACTTAATGTCCCCAGTCTCCCTTGGGATGGGTCGAAGCTCAGCCGGACCGTGGCCTCTGCCAGGTGTTCCCAGTGCACCCTCACTATATGTTTAGGCTTGCCAGGTCTATCCAGCCTCCTCTCCCACCACCTGGTCAGAATCACCACCAGGTGGTGATCGGTTTACACCAACACCAGACTGAGACAGAGTGCAGCAACTCTCCAGGAGACTGGTTCCAGAGCCCGATCTAGCCGGTACATCTCGACTTCACGCAATATATTCCATATCCTATTCGCTAGTCTCGGTAGCCAAGGGTCTGTCCACCAGGGTTTCCGCCCCTGGCTGCCAACCAGCACACAATGCACCTGACCCCTATGGCACCTCCTGTGGGTGTTGGGCCTACAGGAGGGTGGGCCCATGTCCCTTTTTCGGGCTGTCCCAGGCAGCCCACATAGACTAAGGCCTGCCCAACAGACACTCACTGTTGGGCACCCTACCCAGGCCTGGCTCCTGGGTAGATCCCAGTAACCCTATGCTGGGAAACTGTGCCCTGGATATTCTGCTTATAGGGGTTTTTGAATTGCTCTGTCTGGTCCCTCACCCAGGGCCAATTTGCCATGCAAAACCTTACCAGGTTACAAAAAGTCCTTGGCAACATAGCTTCTGGGATCACTGGGACATGCAAATCCAGGGATTTATAAAATAAATTAAGAATATAGAATGGTGGTTGAGGATACAATTCCAAAGATGTATGAATCTACTTACCAAGGCATTATCATTCACAAAATTCTTCTTGCTGTACATTCTTAATTCATTTCGTATTTGTGCTGCAGTCAGGTTGTTGTGTATCAGCACTTTAAAGCCTAAGCTTGTGAACACTGTGTTCAGAGCATCTGTGCCACATAGAAAAGAAACAAATGAAGGTATAGCAGTAGATTACAAAACCAAAGAATATCTGATCTGTATGTGCAGTAACTGGTGCAGGTCTCAGTGCTTCTAGTTAAAACAGTCATACATAAATCGGATCATGATATGGTTTGAAGGTAAGAACTCTACCTGCATCCTTCTGAGTTCCCCTTCGATCACGTAGATATGTTTCAGTAGTGAAGATCTCATTATTGATGATCACACATAAACCATGAGACTTATGAGTCAAAGTGTAGTATTCTGACTACAGGACACAAACAAAGCAAATGTGAATTATTATGTTTTTACATTAATATAAATGTTAGTGTTCCGACAAAAGAATGAATGAAAGCATAAAAGTCTGAACGAACTACCTGATCAGGAAGAGAGGTGGGCTGTGATCGTGCATCAGTGTAAATAATCTCTCCTCTGCCTTAGAGACAAAAGAACAACATATTTACATGCCCAGTATTATTATGACAAAATAATAAAAACCAGAGTGACTGTAGGAATTCCTAAAAAAATAATTACAAATTTTTCTGAACAGAGATACTTACAACTGCACTGAGTTTCAGTTACAGACAGAGGAAGATGGGATTCATTTGTGTCAAAAAACCTCTGTGGGAATAAACATCACAGTGATCAGCAAACTGACGCACAGAATTAAATGTTCAGAAACACACAGACAGATACACTTGTCAATACTGACATGAGGAGGTAACATCTGCTGCTGCTGGGGGACTCCTGTAACGAATACAATCATTTGATGATGTTCACAGAAACACACTGTTTACATCTAAATGTTTTTCTGTGGTAAAGTGAAAAATGTCTCTCATACCTTGAACGTAGTTCTCTACAATCATTGCCAGCTCAGGATCAATCTCTTGGAGTATTTCATGCAACACACTGACATTTGTGTCTGATATTAAATCTTTCTTTTCCATCTCAGCAATCACCTCCAGCGCTGTCTGGAATTAACAGCAAAGATGGTTTTAGTTCACAGAGGCTCTGCAGCTACACTATAAATCTATCAACTGCTTCACAGCAAAATGCTGCTCAAATGCCAGTTTAAAAACACAAATCTTCAGCTCTGTAATGAACAAGTCAGCTGGGTGCACAGATCATAGACTGAAATTCTCTGTGACCTTCAGTTTTTAGTTTAGATTTAGGGATGGATGCACTTAGAATAATATGTTTAAAGCACTTCTTAAATGCTTTCACATTTCAGATCCAGAAGTTAGCTTTATATATGTTTTGGTTATTTTTTTACATCCAGTCTATGATCAAGAGAAACATAGAAATGAACCACTGTTCATTATGTTAACACGTGTCTTTGAAAAATGTGGAGAGGCTTTGTCTTCATTGGCATTTCTGTTTGGCGCCAGCTATACAAAAAAGAGGCTGGTAAGATGGAAGCTGTTAAATTTTGTGGTGGGTCAAGCAAAACTTTCTATATATAAAAGAAGAAAAATTAAGATTAATAATATTGCAGGGAAAAGGGTTGATACAACTTTCATTTAGCTGGTTAAATATAGATGTCGACAAGTTCTACGAGGGCCTGATATCCACACGAGGACATTATACTGCCACTGTTCTTTTAAATTTAAAATGTCCCAATATGTGGATCTCACTTTTCTCAGAAACAAAAATCAGGAAAAAAATAAAAATAAAAATCTGTAAATTCTTTGTTTTTACATTCATCTGTTCCCAATCAGCTCAAATAGCAAAGAGAAATTAAAAATTTCATGCCATGAAAGATTTCGGGTCTTAGGAGGTTAAAACTGAATTTCCATTGTATCCATTGACAAATAATTTAACTGATTTTTCTTCTCAGTGGTGCTTTAAGAAAAGAGTGTGTTTTGTTATATATGGTCAATTATATTTCAGCCCTGTGTTTCTGTGACAATTTTTTTTTCTTCTTGTGATGTACTGATGTTCATTTATTGAGAAATAAATGTTTTGTTAAAAAGAAAATCACCACAGGATTTAAAATCTGAAGCCCAGATGCAGTTGTTTCTTAATGACTACATCCTGTAGATGTAGATATGGTGAGTTGATTTTTAAATAGCTGGAAAGGTGTGCAAATGTTATCTCACTTTGCATTGATCCAGTGTGCTTTTCAGCAGCTTTGATCTCAGTAGAAACTTCATGATTGTGATATTGTCGTTATTCATAGCATCACATATTTTGTACAGCATCACCCTAACAGTGGAGAAAAAAGAAGAAAAAATAAAAATGTGGAGAGAAAGCCAAACAGGCAAAAGATTTTGTAATTCAAACTGATAGCATTTAAGTACTAATTATTACTATATGCATGCTGTCATATTAAAGTCAATGTGGGACTGCGTTCACCTGTACTGTGACAGAACAGGACTCCCATCTGTGTCCTTTGATCGTTTGCTATCTATGCCCAGGGACCTGACGAGGTCTACTCGATCAATAGTTGAGAGAAGCTGAGAAAGCAAACAATTGTTCTGCAGGAGACCTTTTTCCTCTAAGCTTGAGAACAGGTCTTTGATATTAGTGATCTGTGGGGGGGGTTCATTAGAAAGTCTATCAGTGAATATGAACATATCTAAGCAATCTATCATACTGTCAGTCCTACAAGTGACGCATCCATAAACATGTCAGTAAAACAAGTGGAAGGATAACAGTATAGAACATGCAGCACTGACCCCTTTCAGATGACTTCTACTAAAAACATCACGACACAGGAAGCAAAGTGCTGCCACCTCAGTAGAGTCCAGCTCGTCTTCTAGAGTTGAGTACAAGCTTTGTATCACAGACCTGCTCCCACCAGCACAGGCCTGGATGGACTGATAGATACAAACACTAAGTACCATAGGCTATATGAATGTAGCAACAGTCTTTGAGATGACCCTATGTCATACAGCTTGCAATATTATGTGAAGGAAATTGATTAAACAGCACATTATCTCTCTGACACAAATGTTGTAACTTATTTGAGCTGCTCTGCCTTTCCAGAAGTAGGACCTCACCTCCATTTGACTGGAGCCGTCTTGTGACAGAACATAGAGAGAAACAGAGTTACACATCCAACTAGAATATGATCTCAGACACAACATTTCTCTGTGTGTGTAATTACCTTGCTGAAGTAAAGAAGCTTGGTCAGGCTTAGGTACAAACAGGGTGTCATTCAGTTGAGGGAAAGTACTTTTAATGTTTTCATCAGTTTGCAGGGGGTTCAGAAAAGCTCCGCAGGTATCGTCTCCTTTACTCATGATCTTAATCACGAGCTCAACAACATGTCCCTCCACATCTTTTCCGCTGATACTTTTGAGGTTGTTGTACTCCTGTTCAGTGATCAGCTCCTTCTCATAAACTTTGTTGAGGATCAGCCTGTAGTCTCCAGACAGAATCGTGGCTGTTTTATTTCTCCTCATAATGTCTTTGGCAGACATGCTGAGTCTGCATTACAGACATTTACACAGTTTAAATATCACAACTGTAACTAACAGCAGCACACAGGTTTTATTAACTTACAAAGTCTTCATTTTAAATGTAATAGTTATTGCATGTTACCTCTTTTGGTGTCCTTGAGAGTGTGCACACAGATGATTCAGCGGCCCTGCTTCATTGCATTATGTTCTGCAAAAGAATATACAACTCCTCAAAGCAAATACTTTCATTCTTCTGTAAGCTACTGTACTTGCTGCAGTAATTAATAATGGCTGGAAACAAAGCGATCATTTTGCAAGAAACGTGATTGTGCCTGAATGATAATTTCATGTGTGCCCTGTGGAAGACTACTTAGCCTAAAATGTGTATTACAACAACTTGTTGGGAAAAATTTGTTTAGACATAAATGTTGATGCCGTAATAATGAAAACTCAGACATGGTTGTAATTTCCATTCAAAATGTAGCTGTATGAAATGTATAACAGTCCGTTAACCAAATAATTCAGATCTTCTCTGTCTAAAATGTTAAGTGACAGACAAAATAATAATACTACTGATAACAAATATATTTTGCTTATATAGCTGTTTTGTGCACCATCAGTACCTATCAAAGAGGAAGCAGGCTGGACCTGTAGTGTATAACTACTCTGTCCTACAATCAAGTTTATGAGGATTTTTTTGTTTGTTTTTGTTGTTTTTTTCCTTTTTCAAAGATAATATTTGAGAGAATAACTAATAACCTCTCAGAAGTCACCCTGGTTTTCTCCATCCTACCCAAATGTAAAAGGGGATATATTTCCTCAGGCTGCATGTCCCCATCTGCACGTTTGTCCCCATTCTATAAAGCACACATCCAGACCTACCACGAAGTAGATCATTTCCCTAGCAGGCACCTGCATGAGTCAAGCTGTAACTATCACCAGTTAATACAGGCTTGTTTCCTAAATGATCTTAACAGGCTGGAACAAAAGGCACTTATTCAAGTGGATGAGCAGAAGGTGACTCTGTGTGACAGCAGAAAAGTGTGATCAGAGGATTTCATTGAAGATATTTGTTTATTTTTGTTTTTGAACAAAACATTGTTTTGCCATTTTGGCTGGTAATTGCAAATGTAACTCAGTCCTCACAGACAGAATGTTAAAATGTCAAACACTATAGTAGGAATAAACGTGTTTACAGCCTTGGTATTTATAACCAGTTTTATTTCCCATAACTAGGCCAGTTGTGAATGGGTTAGAGCAGGGGTCTCAAACTTAAATGTTCTGGCCACACACATGGCGGCTCATTAAATAATTTAATTATTTTTTGCTTTTTAAAGAACTTGTTTTAACATTGCACACAACAACAAACAAATCCTCTCTAACAAAAAAAACTTCAAGGGCCAAACTCCATCATATTTTTTTTCACGTCAATATACGGGTGGCTAGTTTGAGACCCCTGGGTTAGAGGAAAATATCATCAACTAAATAACTCACGTCACTTTTGGCACAACACGTATACATGAAATTACACATAATCACAGGGTACTTGGGATCTAACAGTGTAATTATTTTATAGAATCCTGCAAAAAACTGACTTATTACAGAAATTACACATAATTACAGGCTACTTGTGCCTTAGCTGCGGGTGCTACCGTGTAATTGCCTGCAAAATGCACATAAGGGGTACTTGCACCTTAGTCCTAGGGCTGGGTATCGTCACTGATTTCTAGAATCGATTCGATTTGAATCGGGGAAATTTTGCCTCAGAAAGTCATAAATATTATAATTCTGATCATTTATCAGTACATATCCATATTTTCATATCTATAAAAAGAAAGCTGACAGTTGTGAGACTTCATCAGAGGTTTAAGCATCACAGCAGATGCCTTTGTGTGAAAGTAACTGAGGATAAAACACAGAAAAACATGAAGGAGATTTTCCTGGCCTGTGATTTTATAGCAGATAACAAACTTAAAAATATTCTGCAGTAGAACGAAAACTAAAGAAAACCATGAATCAACATATAAACAACACCTGACGCTGCTGAAGTGAAGCAGAGCAAAGTTACACAGGTTTAGAGACACAGCTAAGCTTTTTGCAATTTCACATTAAAACAGTTTAAATTTCTTCTGTCTTGAACATATATATATATATATATATATATAGTACACTTCGAATTGGGACAGCCGTCGTCGCGTGGCGGTGACATAATCGCACTTGAAATGCGTACTTCAAGCGTGAAGACCCTGAATTGGGACACAGCAAAGGCCGAGGATTATTACAGCCGGCGAGAACAGCGGACTCCCGGCACATCGTTTTCACCCCCCCCCGCGGTCTTTTCGCTACTCAGGTTAAATGTCTGTGAAGGTTCTCAGTCATCCAGGTCATCGTGGTCAAAGGAGCTTGCAAAGAAAAGCGTCTGGACTTCTTTAAGTTACTTGAAGACGTTTCACCTCTCATCCGAGAAGCTTCTTCAGGGAAGGGATCTCAAAACTGGATTATAGATGGCAGAGAGTTGGTGTCGTAAACCACCGCCTCTGTTCAAAGATGGTCGCTCACAGTGGACATAGATGGCTTCTTTCACTCCTCTTTCAAACCATCTGTCCTCTCTGTCCAAAATGTGAACATTGGCATCCTCAAAAGAGTGTCCTTTATCCTTAAGATGCAGATGGACAGCTGAGTCTTGTCCTGTGGAGGTGGCTCTTCTGTGTTGTGCCATGCGCTTGGGAAGTGCCTTCCCAGACGCCTTAACACCCACTCACATCCTGGGCCATCTGACCTCAGGAATTCGCATGATAAGGTGGGGCCAGGTTTCACAATGAGCTCACCCGAAACTCTGGCTGATTGGGACCCACACCCAGTTCCACACCTTGGCTCAGGCGATTAGAGGATCATCAGGGGGTCCTTTTGTCCCTGTGTGGGGGGATACTCCCACTAGGTTTATATCTGGGACTCTCCACCATTTGACCTTAGAACTGAAGAAGCTTCTCGGATGAGAGGTGAAACGTCTTCAAGTAACTTAAAGAAGTCCAGACGCTTTTCTTTGCAAGCTCCTTTGACTACTCAGGTTAAACAAACCCCAGTAGCTGTCTATTGTATTGAGTGTCCACTAAAATAAAAATAAAAGCGTTCTAACATCTCACCTGCTTGTTTTTATTAAGGTATGTACACGTATGTACATGTACACTATTTTTATTAATAGAGATTTCACTACTGAGGTTAAACATGATATATAAGTCACTTAGATCACTTCTAAATGTTAATGTTTGGTTTATTTCAGTGTTTTATTTGTTCCTGAGTAAACCGGTTTGGCTGTGATTAAAGTTAAGCTTCATAACATATTACTCACAGTTAAATTATGAGGGGACGGCAGTAAAAACTCCGGACCTGTGACGTCATCAAGTACGCTGGTGTTCCAATTGTACAAATCGCGAGTCCGTACTCCCGTGCGTTCTCGGCGGCGTACTTGAGAATTGAGAAAGGGCCTCACATTTCTTCTAGAGCCAAACCACACCTACATATATACATTGCAACACGTTCTCACTCCTCATCAAATATGTGACGCAGGGTCAGAGTCTGCTTCGCTTATCAACGACTATGGAAAGTCAGCGAGTGTCAATAATGTTAATATAGCATCCAGTCGAACTGAGAAGGCCAGAACTGATGGTTGTTGAATGACCTTTATTATTCCTTGCCGTGTATCAGACATCGAACCAACGTAAGAGCTAGACAAACAAATAAAACAATTACCATGTTATTTATGTAACACCATTTTAACCGCTCATTATGCTGGTCTAACCGTTAACCGTTAACCATTAAACTATATAATACATATTATGCATTTCAGATTGCTCAAATTAAGTCATATACATTACAAACCTTGTTCCCCTGTCAACTGTATCTAGAACCATTAATTTTGTACAATTTAACCATGTTTTTCTCTTCCTTTTCTCCGTTAGCATTAGTTTCCGTTTTCTTCCGTCTTTTTTGTACATCAAGTTGGTTACCGTTACATCGTTCACTTCCGGTCATGCAGGAAGTTACCAAAATAAAACCACAAACGTTATATTACGTGAATATGAGCTAGCTTTACATATCCGCCGTTACAGTGAATGTGGTTATGTTAGTAATACAACGAGTGCTAATATAACAGCTTTAAGATGCATTTGTAGATATTATTACGTGTTTTACTGTCTTTATGGTGCTAGTTTAACGTTACGTGTAAAGGTTAGCTTATATTACAATAAGGCTGTTACTATTTAAACGATTTTAGGACAGAAATATTAGCCTCTGTGATGAAGTAATGAGTTACTACTTAAAAAAGTTTCCAGTAAAGTGATTAATCGCAGCCACAGATTGACAGTAAATATCCCGATTAGCTTCAATGCATCTATAAAAATATGTGCAAGTTTCAGTGCTTCGTTTACATTGTATGATACTTATACTGATCTAGGTCAGTGTAAAATACAATCCTAGCTGTCTGAACAAGCAGGGGAAGGCGGGGCTTGTTCTTTCTTAACCAATTGGGTTTCGAATTTATTCTTTGGGGTTTCTTATATGTATAATATTTATATTTTATTACCGATTTAAATGAGGTCAACTCAAGTGATTGACAGCTAATTGATGAATCACACTTAACAATAACAACGTTGCACTGCATTACTGAGTCCTAAAACTCACTGCGCTACATACCAAACTGCACCACTGTGGAATACTGTCGAAGAATAATGCTGTCCAGGAATATAGTTAAGATGGCTAACTGATAAACACACATGTAAGCTGTACTACATTCAACGATCTTTATGTGCTACGTTCGTTAAAAGTCACTTGTTCTTTGCTGACTACTTCATTATCAGCCACCATTGCAATAATAAATAAATAAAAAACACGGGCGCACTTTAACCCCTGGCTATGGCACACGATTTTGCCTTTCATGTCTGTAATATCTCCTGGTGATGAATACACGAGCAGGACTGCCTTTCACGTGTTTCTGTTTAGGCTCAAGTTTTTATGTTTGGAGGCTCCCAGTGACGAAATACAACAAATAATGCCAGTTTCTCGATTCTCTCGCCAGTCCGAACTTTGTCGATTCACACGGGAGTCCTCCCGAGGACGGCAGTGTACGTGATGACATCTCCGTTCCGGAGTTTTTACTGCGTTGCCTTCTTAATGTAACTGTGATTAATATTTGCAATGGAAATTACACATGAAATGAAAAAAAATGCACATGATGTAGTAGATTTTTTTTAAGAAAAAAATAATTAAAAAGTATCTTAAGCACTTTGGCAAAATTCGCTTTTACATATCATCTGTTTCATAATGTCTAATGAGCTTCATACGGTTAAGCAAAACCACTACATGACAGAAACACAAGCTTAATCTCTCTATTAATAAACATAGTACACATGTATGCCTGAATAAAGACAAACAGGTGAGATGTTAGAATACTTTTATTTTCATTTTAATAGACACTCAAAACTTACAGCACACAGCTGCTGGGGTTTGGAAGAGAACTGAACAATATTTAAAATACAATCTTCAGGATGTCCACTTATTAACATAATATTTTTGCTCCCGGTGAAAATGTTTCCTCTTGTATTAAAATATTTTTAATGTTAAATTCAATTCATAGTCAGCCGTTTAAATAAGAACAGAAGATTTTACATCGGGGGGATATGACGGGTGAAATTCAAAATTGACAGCTCTCAGAGTAAGGCTTCAATATTAAATTAAACGGTCCAATTATGAAGCCAAACCGATTTAGTCAGGAACCAATGAAACACCGAAATAAACCAAACATTAACATTTAGAAGTGACTTATAGATCATTTTTAACCTATGACGTTATTTTTGTGCCTCTATTCTAAGCGCACGTAAATAATTTTTGCAAGTACAAATGTTGCATTTTGAGGAGAAGATTATTCTCAAGAGAGTACAAACAAAAAGAAAACCCTTTTCACTAGCATTCAAAAACTAATGTGTACACTTATGTCTGCATTTTTATTTTAAATGTGAACAAAATGATAGCAGAAGAGCTGTCACGTGTCTGGCCAAAAGAGAGTGCCAATTTGTTTATTTGATTTTTCGATTAAAGGCTTCAGTTGAGAAAAAAGAATTGCGTTCACGTTTGCAGCTTCGTCTTGTTGTATAATATTTTAAATTAAAAACAAAAAAAAACCCACTACATTTTAGAAAATATTTGCAGGTGTTTTCTTGTTTTCTTTAGTTTAGTGAAACTAAACCTTTATGGAGTTAGTTCAGTTACAACGGCATTTGTTTTATTTTTATTTTGTTACTATATACTATATATACTGATTTTGTTTTTGGTGTGTGTGTGTGTGTGTGTGTGTGTGTGTGTGTGTGTGTGTGTGTGTGTGTATATGTGTGTGTGTGTGTTTTGTTTTTGTTTTTTCCTGCGCTCAATTTCTGTTATTTTTAGGTTTTTCTTTGACCCTTAGTCTGTTGTAATTATGCAATTTTTATTTTTATAGTATGGCTGGTTTCATTATGTCTATATCATCAGGCCTTTTTACCTGTAGTCTGTGTTCTGTTCATAATTCTAGTTTGATTGTATTCTGTTCCTTGGTTAAGTTTATTTTACGTTCCCCGTGTTTCATCCATATCTTATTTAGTCGCCATAATGTTTTATTTTTCTAGTCTGTCTCTTGTGCGTTTTTGCTTCCCCTGTTTAGTTATCTGATTATTTTCACCTGTTTCTTATTTTTCCCCAGATGTGACTCATTCTCTATTAATGCTCCGTCTGTCTGTATATAAAGTCTGGGTTTGTCCTAGCTTTCTGTTGTGTTGTACTTTTTGTCTGCCCATGTGTTTCCTTCCATTTTGGCTCAATGGACTTTGTGTTTCTGCTGGCTAAATGAAGCTTTCTGAAGCATTTAAGCTTGTACTGAAAAACGGTTCATTACTGAAAGCTTTTCAACACAGTCTTCTTTGGTGGCATCAAAACAAAATGAAGAGCAACCTAAATCTAAAACTTGAAACAAACTTCTTCAATTGTCCACTCAAGAGAGTTGTGTTCATAGCTTCTGTTTAATGACAGCTCTGTCTGAAATCGGGCTGCTGTTTGTTCTATTCAATTCAATTTTATTCATATAGCACCAAATCACAACATTAGTCACCTCAAGGCGCTTTCTATTGTAAAGGTGACCCTACAATGATACATTCAGAGAAAAACCCAACAATCTATGACCCCCTATGAGCAAGCACTTTGGCCACAGTTTGAAGCGAAAAACTCCCTTTTAACAGGAAGAAACCTCTGGCAGAACCAGGCTCAGGGAGGGGCGGCCATCTGCTGCGACCAGTTGGGGTGAGGGAAGGAAGACAGGATAAAAGACATGCTGTGGAAGAGAGACAGAGGTTAATAACAAGTAGGATTCAATGCAGAGGTCTATTAACACACAGTGAGTGAGAAATGTAACTGAGGAAGAAATACTCAATGCATCATGGGAATCCTATATGCCTTAGCAAAAAGGAAAGTTTTTTTTTTTCCTTACACAATTCCACTTGTTTTGTGACATAAAATAACTAACCTCCATCCTCAGATATCAGTGTGTGGGAATGGGGCAATGGGAGTGGAACACCTGAGCCTGAGACAGGAGGTTGGCAGATATGTGGTTTATTTTACACATATACAAAAGGTCTGCCTTCACCAAATAAATTATCATGGTAAATACAATGCGCTCCTTAAATTTCTTTCTTAAAATGCAGCTTTTATGTCTTTTAATCATGATTTACAATGTACAATTGTACATGGGTGTACACACACACGCACACGCGCACGCACACACACACACACGGATAAATTCAGTGTGAAATTCACAGTGAGATCTTTACAAAATATGGTATGTTTGTATAATAATACTGTGCGTTTTTGCAGCAGGGTGGGGGATTTGTGGGGAATACTCTCTGCTGCGACCGGGGGTGCTGGAGCACAGCTTCTTCTCAGTGCGACACCAAAGGCTGTAAACCTGTTATTCCTGCTGTCCAGAAGTAGAGGGCGCTATTGTATAGCGTGTAGTCGCTTTGGAGCGTGATGTCACGGGGGTGGGCGTGGAAAGGATTTTGGCTCGATCCGCCATTTTCGGGGTCTAGCGCAAGTGAAAAGGGAGCGAAGGCACACAGCAACAGCCACGGTTCATATTTGCTGTGTGGTCGGCTGCAATGTTCGATCGCACGACCGGCAAGAGAATAAGCTTGAAAATGGTTTATCTTTTCATTCTTTCCCAACCTGGAAGCAACACGAGGCAGCTCATGTATCAATGTTAGCAAACGAAGGCGTGTAGCCTGGATAGCAGCTGTGAGATGAGCTGCTATCCAGTTCTCTTCCATCTCCAAATATCTGTTGGTGCTCCAGACAGTTTCATTCCGGTAAGTTCTAAATATGTTCATATCACTCTTTATAGCCTATTAGTTTTATTTTCGATGCGCTCTGAGCTCATAGCAAATTAGAACAAACATCCTACTGAGTGATTTTGTAGAACCACCTTCTATTTATAGAGTTGCTAATTATTTGGCATTATTGCAGCAAACCAGCCTATGAAATGGATGAAACACATCGTGACTGGGTTCCAGCGCTACACAAGGGACCTGCTTCAAACATACCACCCTGCCAATCAGATTACTTCTTCCATGTGAGGGTGAAGAGGTGACCCTTCTGGATAAGATGGTGAAGGTTTGCTGCATTTTGGTGAACAGTGTGATAATAAAACCAGGGAAATATGAAACCTGCTCCTGTTAAATATTCTTAAGTATTGTGCTGTTAAAATTGCTGTATTTTTTCCAAAAGATACAGTAAATAAAGTAATGTTAGTAGTGGTTGATATCACGTAAACACTGTCATGATTTTGTGTAAACATTTTGTCATTTGTAAACTATAAATGACTGGATTCTACATTGTAACGGATGTGATGTTCTATAAAGTGGTTTTCATAATAATAAAAAAAAAGAGGCAGAAATTAGTTTGTTTCTTTATTCAATTTTTGAACAGTGGTACTCAGTGAGTACATATTCAGTAAATGCAAATTATTTACATGGCAGTGCACTACAGGCATAAATCTAGACCCCTAGATAAAACATTATGGGTCATTCCCACAACCCACAGCTTTACTGTGCTCCAGCAAAGTATCCAAGTATCCTCCAGCAGTGACAACTCCTCCACAGTAGCAGGTGGGATTTTTCTTTTTTAAGGACGGCTCCTTTTCCCTGTCACTACGGATGGTCTGTTTATGTTTTGATCAAGAGCCTTTTTTTGGGCAGCTGAAGAGGAGAAGTCTATCTTACGGCCAACCTCTGACTGTATCTTGGTCACATTACCCAGCAAAACCCAGCATGCAGGTTCATCTGTAACAGTCCTGTGCCACAGATCAACACTGTTGCTTCTACATTAAACAGAAGAGCAGTGACGTGGGTGCAGGTCTCCACGACTCCGGCCTTACAGGTGCAGTGGGCGGCTTCAACCTTCCCTGTGATGCTCACAGTGACCCATGGCTGTAATGCTCGTTCATTCAGTCTTTGAGAGTGCAGGACCTGAAACACACACAAAGTTCATTTAAAGACAAGAACTATGAGCCAAGGCTGACATAAATGTGTTTAATCTACTTTATCATAAATGTAACAAAGTTTTTAGAAAGTTAGCACATACATGTTTCATTTCTTTATGTGTCCATCTATAGAAGGCTGCATGTTATAGTGTTAATCTGCCTGTTCTCTGTCAGAAACCTGCCTGCAGAAAATGAACCTAAAGTATGTAATGCAAGGATGTCATCACTTTAGAGATGGAGAAAGCATAAAGTGACAATTATGAATCCCTTAATATGATAAGGAGATTCTGCAGGTCATTAATCAATGTATAAAACTAAAATAAAATGTATTTTTAGTGACACAAGATACAAATATGGAAGCAAGATGTATAATTAGAATTATTTATAATAAATATGAATAAATTAGTGCAATTTCTTTAACCATAAAGAATAACTAAATCCTTCAGGACAATGTCACATCAGTGCACTGAACTCACTATGTTATCCCTCTAACAGCCTCCACATGTTCTCACTGTAATTTCCCCTCATGAATGAATTTATGCTGCACTAATCTGAATGTTTGCAGGGAAATCAAACGCATTTCACACGCAGTACTCGAGCTGACTTACCTTTGTTTGAATGACGACTTGTACGCGCTGACTCCACAGACAAGGTACGAAAATATGTCAGGCTACGTCAATAGCGGTTGGTCTTCAGGGTTTCTACTCCACAGCCGTGTTTCATACGGGTCCACATTTCCAATGCACGCTATTTTCTGCAAGTACCGCCGCTTCGCCTCTGGACGCAATCGGTCTCTATACAGTCCATTCTCTTTTGAGCTGCTTTTAAGCATCTTTCTTGTAGTCGTCGTTCCAACGGTGTGTTTGTTTTAATTCGTAGACCCCGAAAATGGCGCTGCGCTCCCATAATGCATTGCGGCGTGACGTCAACTCCAAAGCCCTATTGGAGGATCTGAGAGTCACTTCCGAGTTTGTTCTCAGAACGCGGTGTCACTACCCGATCCGTACCGGAAACCCGATCGGTACCCCGCATGCGCAAATCTTACGTCACTTCCTCTCTTTGCCAACATTGCGACATTCAATATATTTGAACGATACGGTTAGCGCCCAGTTAGCTCCTAGCATTTCTCAACAGCTCTGCCTCCTTTTCGACTCCCCGGGACATTTAAACAATGGATAATCCGTATACAAACAAATTCATGCTTTTCTCCTCAACAGAGAGCGTCCCCGATTGAACAACAGCGCCGTAAAATAAGAAGAATGGCGCCTAATTACAGAGTTAATAATACAGACTTAGCAATGTGTCACGTGAAGATTCATCAGCCAGATGAAGTGTTTACTGACAATTGACAGTGATAGCGGACATCATCATCACTATTCCAGTCAATCCTCTCCACACAGACAAGCATAAACACACTCGACTATCACTGAATCAAATTTAACACACGTTTGTAATGACGCCAATTCAGTTTACAATAGGGTTCATCCGCTCGGTCAGAAGGTGGCAGTATCCTCGTACACTGGGGAGTACACTGCCATTAAACGAACAGAAGAAGAAGAAAACATCTGCACATGCGCGGTACGGATTGGGTAGACCCGATTTGTACGGTCCGACTTTGCACATGCGCAGTAAGGATCGGGGAGTCCCGATCCGTAACTATCTTTTTATTTTTCGTTTTTGTCTACATTGTACTGAAATGCTTCATTATTGCAAACATTTTAAGATATACTTATTATTCTTAACATCTTAACCGATACTCTGACCCGTAACTATCGTAAAACGCTACGACCGGAAGTAGACACCTTTCGCGCATGCGCGGTACCGATCGGGTTTCCGGTACGGATCGGGTAGCGACGCGGGATAGTTTCGTGCTGGATGTTATTTGAGAGAAGGAATGAGGTTTCGTTTTCAAGGACAGCAGAAGTTCCAACTGACCGTAAGAGAATTACGTTTTATGTAATATAATGTGCAGCTATTGTTACGATAGTAAGCTGTAGTAAACTACTTCCTTCTCATAGACAGTAGTGTTTAGGATCACCTCTGACTCTTTCCTTTGCGCAGATTCAGCATGTCGGCCCAAAATGCAATGAGGAGCAATAAAATAGCCATTCATGGGATTCTGTCCGGAGACCGCGGGCTAATTCTCAACAAAGTTTATGAGAATAAGCTGATCACTCAGCGGGAGTACAACAATCTTAAAAGCATCAACAACGCAAACGTGGAGACACACGTCAGTGAGCTCGTGGATACGATCATGAATAAAGGAGAAGATAAATGCAAAGACTTCCTGAACCTCCTGCAAACCGATGGCGCCATTAAAGAAACTTTCCCTCAGCTGGCGAGTTTACAACTGACTTACACCCCCCTTTTATCCAAGCCTGTCCAAGTGTCTTCATGTCAGCACGGTAACACACACGTAACACTGTATAGAAACGCTGTGTCTCCTGTTGTGTTTGGTTGTTTAACTCAGTTTTATTGTTCTTCCCTCAGATGTTCTGCCACAAGATGGGAATATGTCAAAGGTGAGATGCTGATGCAGAAACAGCCTCCTACACTTGTGACATCGCTTGAGACAGATATGTAGATGAAATTCTGTGGTTACGCAGCCTGTAGTAACACATATAAAATCTTGGTGTCCACTCTTTAGGATGTTTATCAAATCATTAGCCGGCCCGTCGGCCTCTGCGTGATCATAAACAATAAGAACTTCTTGGATGGTTCACCAAGAAGAGGATCAGATAAAGACGCCCGTAAGTTTCAGGGGCAGATTTTTTATTCTTTCTTGTTAGTATCTGGTGCTTAAATATTTTTCTCTAATTACATTTTTTGCAGAAAGCTTGGCAGAGGTGTTCAGCTGGCTGGGCTTCAGAGTGCTGATGTGTAAAGACCTGACCAAGGATCAGATGGATCAGGCACTGACGTTTGTTGCTTCCCTGGCAGACATGTCTCAGCTGCAGAAGTTCAACTTTAAAGAGTGGGATGGCAGCAGCTTTGTTGATCCTCAGCAGGTTCTTGAGCACGGTGATGCTTTCATCTGCTCTATTCTGAGTCACAGAAAAAAGGGTGTTGTTTTGGGAACTGACAGGGACCCCTTCCCCATTAAAGAAATTACCCGAAAGTTCAGGGGGTGTGACCAGTCTGTCCTCACTGGTAAGCCCAAAGTGTTCCTGATCCAGGCCTGCCAAGGAAGTAACAAACAGCGTGGAGTGCAGTTGATGGAGACTGATGATGATACTTCACCATTGACCATCCCTGAGGAAGCTGATGTTCTGGTTGCCATGGCCACTGTTGAAGATCATGTTTCATTTAGACATATAGTCAATGGAAGCTGGTTCATTCAGTCTCTTTGTGAGCAGCTGAAGGAGCGCTGTCCCAGGTAATTGTTTTAAAATCACCAAACACATGTGTACACTGACCCTGACAGTGATATCAACATGTTTTTGTATCTCTATAAATGCTCTTAGGGGCGAGGACATCGTCTCCATCCTCCACTACGTGAACGATGATGTAGCACATAGCGAGACCTCCTCGTTGGACAAGCAGATGCCTGAAGTGAGATTCACCCTGAGAAAGAAACTTGTGCTGCCACCTCAGCGCACCTGAAGTCATCATGGAAATACAGCACATCTTACTGTGCAACTAGGGATGCATGATTAACTCAGAGTTACTTATTATGTTTCTTAAAATGTTTCCTTTATATTTTCCATCTTTCTCTCATCATTTTAAATCTTTTATTTTTCTAAATCTGAATCTCGCATTGAGGTGTTGCATTTTATTCATGTAGCAGTTTAATATCAAAGAATAAATCTCAGACTGGGAACACAACTGGTGTTATTTGTGTTGGGAGGTTTTTACATGTGCTGCAGTGAAGCTTCACGGGTGCTTTTCCTAAACTGAGCCTTTACATTCTTAAACCTAGTAACATTACCTAATCAATCAAAAAGGTTACTTTTTTTCTTCAAACAACAAATCTCACAACACTCTCCTGATAGTAACAATAAAAATGTTACATTTAACTTGTTATAATGTCTTTTAATTCTCTCAGAATACATCAGTTTGCTTCAGAACTGTTTGACTTGATTTCTCTCTCCACAAATCCTGAAAGATTACCATGGCTACTATATGTGGTTGAAAGAAACATGTTCCAGCAAAACCTTTTTTCAAAAATGTTGTTTATTTTCTTCTGTCCCTCATTTTGTTTTGTTTTTTTTTTTCATGTGGATCTCTGAACTGTTAGATGAAGATAAATACTTGATTTAAAAAAGGAAGGTGAAGTTCAGAGAAGGACATCCCAGTGTTTGAGTGGTCTGTGCTGGAGCAAAGAGACCACAGCTGAAGCCTATTATGGTTAATAGGTATTGCGTAAGTGCTGTAGGAAACATCTGCACTGGCCTTCTATCGTCTGATCACACATTGAAGTCATCTGGGCAGTGCTGGAAAGTAACAGTCTTAAACAATCTGTCTATACGCATTGAAATCGCTATAAATAGTACTGAATATATCCAGATTCAAGTCATGTCATAGATATTAATGTATGATATGCAGCTTATAAATGTTTGGGCTGCCTGCAGAGATGAGCATCTCCCTGTGGTTTGTGTGCTTTGACACTTTCAAGAACCTGGCTTTCTGATCACTGATTACATCAGTGATCTGATTACATCACTGATTACATCACTGATTACATCAGTTGATCAATGTTTATTGTTAGTCTTTCAACCCAGTGTTAATAGAGTTGAAATTGAATCCATAAAGAAAGAACAGGTAGAGCCAAAAAACACCTTTGGTTACACGCGTGTCCATAAGTGACAGTGGCTTCCTTCTCAGGCTCCTCAGAAGCTGGTGTGCCCTCTGACTCTCACCTCCCTGCACTCCTCCATCTCATCCTATATGCTAGTCTGACTGAGTGAAATCCAGAATTTAAAAAACTCTACATCACTCAGCCCTCTGCTTCCTGAAGTGTGGACACAGGTTGAAAATGTGGGAGTCTTGCTGTCCACTACACAGGACACTGAATCAAACATTTGTTTAAGGTTAAGTGGGATAGGTTTACTGTACATTTCTGAAATCCTACTAAGTTTAAAATAAGAATTGCCAAGAATATTGAATGAAAAAAAATTGACTTTTAGCAACAGAAACATAATATCTACAAATGTATCTACTTAGATTGTAAGGCCAACAAGGGACAATTGTTGAAAATTAGCAGTAGCTATAAACCTATGTGCGGTACATCAGTTTCATGTCTTGCACTTGAACTATGTTAAACTGCACTGTCCCTTTTAAATAAATAAATTCAAATGATCAAATTAAAAAAAAAATCACTTAAGCTCCCTTGTTGCTATAACATGTGAAATGGCCATCATTTTGAAAAGCAAGCATGTTGCCTGTGTTACGGATTCAAATATTGGGAATGGATACAAGAGGAAAACCAAAAATAACAACACTGGTCCGGCCGGGTCAAGTCAAACGATGATTTAATGAACACACGCGTGGGAGATGGACACCATACAGCAGACAGCATCAGATCTCAAAATGGTGGAGCCTTGATCAAACTCTTATAGCCTCTAGTGGCCCCCACCTAATCATAAAAGCCTAAACATTCACATTCTTTCTCACACAGCGCCTAAGCTACGACCTTGGCTCCCTGTTTATCTGCTCCTGGTGAGGTGGGGCAGTATGCTCTGTTCTCTTCTAATCAGACCAATAAGGCGATTACTTTCTGTGAACAATATTTCTTATAACTCAGCAGTATAATGCATCATAAAACAATATCATTCATTCACAATAAATCAACAGTCTAATGTAATGCAAATCAGTTTACCAAATGTAATAATTATCACCTTCTTCTAGTTCAGGAGCATAATGCAAACTAAAACTACATAATAATTCACAATCTTTAATTAGGGGTCTAACATGGCATAAAATAATATTATAATCTGACAATTCCCCCTGATGAGCTCTTTAGACTTTATTTTATTGCTGTAGGCACCAGTGTCTTCCAGTCGGGTGATCCTCTGCTCTTGTTTCCTTCAACCTCAGGGGTTAGACAACCCTTCAGTCGTTGCACAGATCAGGGGATTATTCTGCCCCGATTTCAAACAATGATCTGTGTATTCTGGGATCACAGCTGTGTTCCCCAGGAAAAGGAACAGAAAGGTGTTCTCCTTATGACCAACAGCCTCTCGAACGTCGTTGGTGTGGTGTTCCTGGATTTCCGTCAACCCCTTCGTGGTTATCGCTGTGTTTATTTGATCCATCCTTTTTAGGTGACTAACTGGAGCCCAAAATGCCATGACACTTGAACCCAGTTGATGTTTCCGCAGTCACCGTAACTGTCTCTGCTGCCAAGGATCCTTAAGGGTTAAGTCTGCAGTTCACACTCATGTGAAGCTACAGCCTCCCCCCCTAGTCTCTGTCCTCCTACTCCTGCAAAAACAAAACAAAGCGAGACAAAACATCCACCCTTCTTTTACAGGCTGGGTGAATTGTTTGTAGACATGTACTAATCCTAAAGTCGGTATCGTTTTTGTCTCAGTGTCAAGTCAGTTTAAACATTTAGTCGTCAGTCCATCACAGTCCAGTCACATGCATACATTCACACACATTCATACCAGATATTGCTGATAATGGAGTCTCACGCGCAACCTAATCAAGCCTCCATCACCAGCAAGATGACGTCATCATTTTAAAGGAAAACAGTTCCTTGTTTTTTTTTTTTTGGACTGGATTGACTCGCTGCAATCCTTTTAGGTTCAGGACTTCTCATGTGATCAATGTCCCATATAAGTGAATTTCTCCAGAGCCCATTATAATCATGGAGAAAAATACTTTGCAACTGTTTCTAGTAATCATGTTTTATAGCGCTTTAAAGTTCAATCTCTCAGGCCTGGATTAAAGAGCTGATTTGTTAAATCAGGAACTCACAAAATACCAAAATATCACCACCGGTGGATCACTCCTCTCAGATGTTCTTATTTCAGTGCACTGTAACAAAAGCAAAGACAAACGTAACCAATAAAATACTCATATAATAACAAATACTGGGGCCCGTTGGAAACATGTCCAAGCATAAAACCATCTTTCTCTCTCTTAGAGAAAGAAAACAATCCAAACCTCACTTATAAAATCAACCTAGTGTTAAGCAAAACCCAAAATCAACCAAAACTTCACCAGAAAGTTTTTCTCCGTCCCGGGACAATATTGTGTAAGCATACAGGTACCGTAACTTCTTTTGCACTGACAAAAAACATGTTGGACTTATTTCAGTCAATAGTGGACACTAGTTGCACACAAATGTTTTGCTTTGGTAGAAACTTAAACAACTGAGTTAAATCAACACAACCTTTTCATATTCAGTTAACCTATGCATTTTGAGTTCATATTACACGATTAAGACATGTTCAGATGGAGTAAGTTGAGCTCCTGGAATATTTTAATCCTTCACAATTCTGTCATTTTATTTCAACACTATTCAATAACTTTTATCCAAATTCTACTTGGTCCCTTAAATACTACATGTTGTCTTCATATTGCCTACGGTTCAACAAAGTCTAAATTCTGATTACCATAAAAATTGAATGGGTCTACAACAACTACCATCCTCCTATCTTTATCCTGATTGCAGGAGGGCTGGGAAATAACTCTAAAGTGATAGGTTACGAGGCAGGGTGCACCCCGAACAGGTCACCAGTCTATCACCTAGAAACAAACAATCATTTACACTTACATTCACGGATAATTTAGAATCATCAATTAACCTAGCTCTAATAGCTTCATGACTTTTCACTGTGGCAGGAAACCAGAATACCCAGAGAGAAACCACTGCAAACTAGCCAGACTGTGGACTTGCACCCAGAACCTTCTTACTGTGGAGCAACAGCACTCACCAGCATGCCAACAATGTAGGAAATACAGGGAAGCTATGATTTCCTGTTGAATTTTGTACAGATCTTTAAAGTCTGAGGCAATTGTGTTAAATACACGTGGGATGCTTAAGTAAATCCGAGGGCTGGCCCCCTTTTCTTTTTTTTCTTTTATTTATTTATTTATTTTTTTTCAGTGTGTTCCTCCTTCAATTAAATCTCAATCACAAACATGTGGCGCTCCGAAATAAGGCTCACACCGTTAATTCATCATTTTCACTCTGTACGCTGCTCCTTATCAGGCTGTGCGAAGCACAGTAAACAATTCAGTCGAGGCCTTGAGCCATAAACAGACATCACTCACAGACATTGTTTTCATAACCAAACTGCTCTAGACCCTGTCCCCTAAATCTACACAAATGCCCTCTGGGTGACATGAAATGCATTTAACCAATTAACAATCAATGGCTTCTTGTTATTGTAACAGATTCTGTATTTGGAGGTTTGTGTGCAGCATTTTGCGTATCAGCATAGCATTTGTTAGTAAAGCATTCTTCATTGCATCAGCGTGTGTGTATCACTCTTCATTGCACAAACATGTATATGTATGTGTGTGTGTGTGGATCACTTCTCAGTGAATTGAATCAGCATTTCGATTTGTGTGTGTGTGTGTGTCATTTCTCAGTCAATCAACGAGTGCATATGTGTTCATATGGATGTTTCTCTTGCTTCTGAGTCAGTGTATGTAGATGTGTGTGTTTGTGTGTGTGTGTTTGTGTTCATCACTTTCCTGTTCTGGTGTTCTGGGTAAACCATGGCCTGAAGCGTGCTCTGGGGTCCTGCTCTCCTCCTTTTCAGTCCGTTTGGGTCCATTGGTGCTGCTGCCCAAAGTTCTGTCCATACTGGTTCTGACCCCAATTGAGGCAGTCCTTTTCTCCAGTGTCCTGCATCTTCTCCTTGTCCAGCTCCTCCTTAACTTGACCCTTTTTGCTTCTGTAGGTCCTTCAGGGTTTGCTCCTGCTGTTGGAGCTTCTCGTCAGGTTTGGCAACCTCCTGCTCCAGCAAGCTCCGGCCTGATTTTAAGTCCTGTATCTGGGACTCCAAGCCTGACTGATGGGTTCGATTAGCAGCCAGCTCCTCCTGAGGCATGCTCAGTTTCTGCTCTGATGTCTTGAGCTCTCACTGAGGGAAACCTCAGAGTCTTTTCCGTACACGTCAGATTGAAGTTTATTGATGTTTTCCTTGCTTTGCTCCACGGCCTTCTGCAGCTCTGCTGTTCGGCTCTTCTCAGAGGTCAGCTCCTGACCGAGCCCCGACACCTGTGCCTTCAGCTTATGTTCTTCTGCTGCTTTTGTCCAATCTGAGGTGCCTCCTGACCTCAGTCACTCCTCGTATCTCTGGCACGCCCTTTTCGCTGCCCGATCCTCCGTGTTGGTCCGTCACTGTCCTGCACAGTTTTAATGCAGAGTTGTTAAGGTCAGCATTCTTTTGCTCGGCCTCACTTTTCATCCGGGCTTAATAGGCGTCTCGTCACAGCTCTGTCAGCTGAAGCTGTCTGGAAATCTCCCCCGTGTAGTGAAATGGGCCTTGGATTTAACGTTCTCCGTCTCCGCTGCATGAGATCTCTTTCCTGCAGCACTGTTGACATTCTCAGGCTGTTGTTGTGGGTCCAGCTGCTGTAGCATTTGGTCAGGGTCACATCAAAGATGGTAGAGGGGAGAGGAAAGATGGTAGAGGGGAGAGCAGGAGTCCAGGTCAGCCTCGGCTTTCCGGGCTGACAAAGCAGCCTGTAATTAAGCATAAAGAGAAAAAACAAAAACAAAAACAAAAACAGACGAACAGGAAAATGATGTTGTTTTGGCTGTGTTATTCAGAGAGGGGCCAGGCCCTGTGTCAGCCTTCTCCCCCCCTTTTTTTTGTTTTTTTCTCACTATATAATCAACTCCTAACCCACCAAGTTGACAGGACAACACAGGTACACGTTAAAATTCTTAAGATCATGTTTAACAATTCAAAAAAGGAATTTTATTTCATTCAATAATCTCTTGTATTAATCAATCAGAGGAAAACATGTCACAGTTTGACTCTTTTAACCACTAAATTTGTTGTTTCATCACTGGTTTGTGATTTACCAGTGTCTGTCTTTTTGAAGTCAAGTTGTTGTCCTGCAACCCAGAGAGTTTAATTGTTAGTAGTGGATAGACTTTATCATTTAACATCAGGTGTATGTTAAGTTTTGCTGCTTTAAACTTGCTGGAAAATCTTCACGTGTTCATGAATGTAAGCTGTTTCTTCATTGCGTGTGTGTGCGTTTGTGGGTTATTTTAACTTTTTCTCCAACAAGGCATTTCTCTAGCACTTGCCTTTCTCATACATTTCTCTGGTTGTGTGTGTATTTTTATTTTGTTTCCCAAATTTTGATTTCCCACCTTAAATAACAGCATTCCATGTCTTCAGCCAGGAATTAGAGCTTGCTTGTGAGATTCAGGGACACATGGTGCCAAAAACAATTCAGTGAAAAACTTGCCTGAACATTTCCAGTGATGGTAGCCGATAACTGGAGGAGAAGATGTCCTTTTAGCTTCTTTTTCGGGTGGGGACAAAGTGAGAGGTCAAGCTGTAAAATTTTGAGCCAGAGCTTGGCATGTGTGTCGTCCCAATTTTATTAATCTATCCTTTTGCTGCTGTACTCAGGTTTCCAGGTTGAGAGAAATCCACCTGTATTAAGAGACTAAAACATTCATTTACTATTTTTCTTAAAACATCCATTTGGTTCATCTGCCTAGATTTTACTCTCTCTCTTGGTGCATAGTTCACACAGTCAGGCAGTTGCCTTTTATGGGCATGCAAGTTTCCGGTCACTTACCCCCAGCAGCTGCGAAGCCGTCTCTCCCATATCAAAACTCAGCCAAACATTAAACACTCACCGTAGTCATTCAAAACTTTATTTGTAATATTATAATCAGCAAAATCAGCGTTTTAATTACAGGCATGTTTCATTGTTTGCAAATCATAATTATAAAACTCAATAACACGCTAAACAGGAAGTCCTCTGTGGGCTTCACAGCAGCCACCTCATTTGCATGTTCACACACTATCTAAAAATAGCTCGCAGCGCTGCAGCGCGCTATCGTCACACACAGCCTCGTTTCACACTCAACTCTCTATTATATTACAAAGACGTCTTATATTTACAATCACTCTCAGGCCTGAAAGTTTTAGCGCCTACACAATTTTGACAAATTTAAGATAACGGGTCCAACCGAAGAAAGTCCAACTTTTTTGTAATCAATTAACCAGTATCAGCCTCTAACTGTATCTGGCCTCATCTCTAAAGTCCCTAACTCAATTTAAAGTGTCCAAAAAAGCGCAGATAAGGAGCCTCTAACTCCTAGCTTGTTCCAGGATGCCCTGTACCCCACAGTCAAGCCAACTGAACTAACCCTGTTCGCCGACAGGTCAAGGTCGCGCGTCCGCGGCCAGGAGGGAGCGTAACCTCCGGGCTATGCGCCTCTTAGTGGCCTCTAACCACCGTTCTAACAAAATTTATAATACTTTTAAACAACAGACAACACCCAAAAAACAAGAGTATGACTGAGGCAGATGCAACGTTATGGACAATGGAGCCTCTAACTCTCAACATGGCCAACACAGATGCAATCTTTTAAACCAATGGAGCCTCTAACTCACAAACTGACCAATTCCCTATCAAACTACCTGAGCCTCTAACTCAGCATTATTTTACTTTATCTTGAGCCTCTAACTCAGTATTATTTTACTTTATCTTGAGCCTCTAACTCAGTATTATTTTACTTTACCTGAGCCTCTAACTCAGTATTATTTTCTTTACCTGAGCCTCTAACTCAGTATTATTTTACTTTATCTTGAGCCTCTAACTCAGTATTATTTTCCTTTACCTTGAGCCTCTAACTCAGTATTATTTTCCTTTATCTTGAGCCTCTAACTCAGTATTGTAACTTATAAGCTTATTTCAAGTTTCAAAACTCATGAGATTTTTCATCAAAATCAAAACAGGCCTTCACCAGTAATTTCAGTGAGTAGACTTTTAATTTATACAGACCAATTTGGCACAGTTTGGATTTACATTCAACAGGTTGTGCCTCACCTTTAAATGTGCCGGCTTGCCCACTCACGTCAGACCACTGGCTCGTGCCTGCCCGTTCAACCACCTCGGACCATCCAAACCTCCAAAACTTCCATCCCAATACCACAGGACGAGCCCCCAAAACTGTTACGGATTCAAATATTGGGAATGGATACAAGAGGAAAACCAAAATAACAACACTGGTCCGGCCGGGTCAAGTCAAACGATGATTTAATGAACACACGCGTGGGAGATGGACACCATACACAGACAGCATCAGATCTCAAAATGGTGGAGCCTTGATCAAACTCTTATAGCCTCTAGTGGCCCCCACCTAATCATCAGGGCCTAAACATTCTTTCTCACACAGCGCCTAAGCTACGACCTTGGCTCCCTGTTTATCTGCTCCTGATGAAATGGGGCAGTATGCTCTGTTCTCTTCTAATCAGACAAATGAGACGATGACTTTCTGTGAACAGTATTTCTTATAACTCACAGTATAATGCATCATAAAACAATATCATTCATTCACAATAAATCAGCAGTCTAATATAATGCAAATCAGTTTACCAAATGTAATAATTATCACCTTCTTCTAATTCAAGAGCATAATACAAACTAAAACTACATAATAATTCACAATCTTTAATTAGGGGTCTAACATGGCATAAAATAATATTATAATCCAACACGTCCTACCCGGACACCGGCCGTCGAAGGATCCTACCGATCCTTCTGAGCATTCTTCCCCTGAATTTGGACACAGCCATTGTCAGGTCATCTGTTAATCTCTCCACAGTAGTCATAGTCTTCCATAGTTGTCATAGGTTTCACAGTTTGGTTATAGTTTTTTCACAGTTTATTCATAGTTTTATGTTGCTAATGTTATCGGCCGCAATGAAGGCTTGCTTTTTGTTAAAACCTGCAACTCCTCTGTCAGCATCTGCTTTTGGGTCCTGTTCCAAAAACACACGGCACACCCGGCCGTGACATAGCGGCTTCTGGGTCCAAACTCCTCTTCAGTTCTCAAAGTCAAACTAACCCTGCAGCGTCACTGAGAGTTACAAACTGTCTAAATTGTTTCATCTTTCATAAAATGATCGATGTAGCTGCTCTACCAAGTGTAACAATTAAGTTTAACACTAAGGCATCCATGAAAACAGGAATTATGACGTTTAACAGGCTTAAGTTAGCACAGTATTAGTTTCCATTTAAACATAATATACCATGTTCTGACTGAGGGATTTCTGAAAAATGAAAATGTAAAGCTCTGCTATCACTTCAGACATAAATGAAAACAGAAAACTAAACAGTAGTGACATTTGTAGGATTACTGAATGTCCTTTGGCCATTAATTCAAAAAAACAGAACTTCTAAACACACGAAAATACTCCCGCTACATTTATGTTCCATTTAAAGTAATCAGACACTAAACCTGAAAATGAAGTCAATCACACATGAATCCAAAGGTTACAAAAATTAAAATGACTCAAAGCAAGATGCACCTTCGGGTCTTATTCTCCTCATGTGGGAATATTAACATAATTTTACATTTAGTTTTAAAGTAGTTTAATAAGAATAAAGCATGTATAAGTCAGCTTAAACTGTTTTGACTGACTTAGAATTGACTCCATGTAACTTTAAAATTTAGAAAAATAAAAGATTTAGAATGATAAAAACGGACAGAAAATATTGCAAGAAATATGGTATGGTAAACCCTGAATTAATCATCTATTCTTAATTATGGAGTAAGGTGTGCTGCGGTGATTTAGATGGTGATTTGTGGTGATTCTGTTGCACCCAGGTGGCAGCACAAATTTCTTCCTCAGGGTGAAGCTCATTTCAGGCCTCACAGACTCATGTTAAAATGCCCAACACTACAAAAACACTATACTGCAAACTATATATAGTTTTCATAGTTTTAACAATATTAATATCCTGTTCATATCCTGTACATAGCTTGTACACTCACTACAGCCTGTACATACTTATAGTTATATCATATTCATAATATACCTTCACACCGTGTACATTGTAAAATACCTATAATAGATCAATATTCTGTAATATATCTATATTATTGCTAAAGCACTTTCTGGATGGATGCACACTGCATTTCGTTGCCTTGTACTTGTGACATGTGCAATGATAATAAAGTTGAATTCTATTCTATTCTATTCTATTCTATTCTATTCTATTCTATTCTATTCTAAAAGAATAAACATGTTTACAGCTTTAGGGATTTATAGCCAGTTTAATTTCCCATTAAAAGGCCAGCTGTGAGACAGTCACTGTATACTTGAATAAAAAAGGGCTGAGGAATTTGGAATAATTAAACACCAAAACCAAAATTTTGAATTAAACTATAAAGAAAAACAACACCAGTCATTCCTTTTAAAAAATATATAATTTTTTATAATTGTCTATTATTATATTTCTTTTTGTTTTGAGTCATTAAGTATACAAGTTCATTTGTTGTATATCATACACAGGACCTAACAAAATATCACACGTTTCTACAAATAAAGGGTTGAAAACAATATATACGACAGTGAAATTTTCCTTTTTATTTATTGAATTCATGTCCCAAAAGAAAGTAATTTGCTTATAATAATTGTCACCATATTTCTACTACTCTTATGTAATTTCTTTTGAAATTGTACTTAACATATATCTGTAATTAGTCATAACAAGTTGTGGGTTGGATGCTTGAAAGTCTGAAACCAGAGCATATAGAAGGTGAAGGAGTCTGGTTCCCGCTCAGGTGATGTAGACTACTCTGAAAAGTACTACTACTCTGATTTTATTAGACCAGCAGCACCAAAAGTATGATGTCTCCCCAACTTTAAATATAGGACACAGGCACTTCTGCCTATATGTAAACACCAATAAAAACACAATAATATACATTTTAGTAATCACCTCAGTGCCCAAATTCAATGACATGTACACATTAAATGGCATTATTAATCAGTTTTTAAATGTGGAGGAATGGTTTGTAAAACAAATGACCACCACTTAATCATAATTCAGTAGCGTATAATTATGTGGCAGAAAAAAAGACGACCCAGGGTCCCTGACCAGTTATGAATTATATTATTATTGTATGTATATTTGGTATTGCTGTCCTTCTCCCTGTTTGCGGGTGTGTGTGTGTGTGTATATGTGTTTTGGCGAGCGCCGGTTTGCGGGCGCCTTCAGGCCTAGTGGGTGTGGCCCTGCTGGCGGACTGGCCACACCCGAAGCCACACACCTGCTGATCAGGCCTCGTCGGGGGAGCTACTTAGGAGAGTCTTGGAGCTCCCCCACGACGCGGGATCATTGCGTGAGACTCCACGTTAGTCACCCAGTTGAGCTTGGTTAGTGTGTGTGTGTGTGTGTGTGTGTGTGTGTGTGTGTGTGTGTGTGTGTGTGTGTGTGTGTGTGTGTGTGTGTGTGTGTGCGCGCGCGCCCGCGGTTGTATGTGTCCTGACGGCTGCTTCTATTGTGTTCCCAGGAGAGGTGTGGAGTGCCAGACAGCAGCAGCACGGGGAGTGCTGAGACACTGGAGCGGAGAGCACAAACACTGGGAGAAGACACGACACGGGAGTCTGGGGAAAGCACGGGGATTTATTGTTGTTTAGTTCCATACACTGTGAATAAATGCACTGTTTAGACACAGAGCACCGCGCCTGGGTCCTCCTTCCCTACACCTCCACGGTCTGCCAGCCAGACTGTGACAAACAATTTCAGAAGCTAGATTTTATAACCACATTTTATATACTATGATATTTTATTTGATTCTTGAGATGAGATCAAAATAGAAATTCATTCATACATACACACTGTAAACCAGGCTCATCAAGTCTATGTGAATCTGGGACTTATTTTTGGTCACAGGCGGGTGACAGGTTTGAGGACGAGCTTCTTGGTGAGAGTGAATCTGGGCTCTGGCATTTGTTTGTATTTGTGGATGAAAAACTCTCTTTTGCTGACCTCCCTGTTCACACGTGTCAGGACAGTGAGGATATCATCCATCTCCTGACTGCAAGGAAAACATCAGAAACACACTAAAAAAAGACAACTTGAATTTTTGGAATATTTGAAACATTGACCTTTCTGATGTTTTACATAAGCACATCTTACATCACCAAAAGCAGACCTACATATTACTGTTTTCTTCCAAAGTAGCATTGTATCCTATTTCTCTCACCTTTCTGCTGATCTTGTCAGCTGCTTGCACAGCTCCTGGGTGTAGATACATCCTGTGACTCTGTTTTGAAACGTCACGAAATCCTCCACGGTGGCCATGCCTATCAGAAAGTCTGCTTCTGAAGGCACTGTCTCAAACTCTCTCCCCGGGTCTGCATTTCCTTCCAAGAAGAATTGTGTCTCCCTCCCATCCTCTTCAGGCCCCAAGCTGAAGGGACAGTATCCAGAATTTGCTTCTTCTTTTTTCAAAGCGGTCTTAAACAATAATCATTGGCTGCTTCTTCAATCATTTTTAGTTCAATTCTTTTATCTGATCTGAGGATGTTTTTCCTTTATCTTTAGGCACTTTCTAAAAACACATTTCTTCAAATTTATCGGATGCAAACTGTCAGTCCCTATAAAGATAGTGGACAGAAAACTATCTACAGCAGGTGAACAGTACATGAAATCCATGTCCCTAATAAATATGAAGAAAATCTAGCACCTGAGAGATCTGGCCCTTCAGTTTATCCAGCTACTGTTCACTTAAGTCTCATCAGACAAGGTCTTCGTGGAAGGGTGGCTGTCAACAAGCCATTCTTAAAAGGAAACGGGAAGAATGGGTTGAGGCATGCCAGATAACACAAGACCTGCAATGAAATCAGTCCAGCTCTTATGCAGTGACGGATCCAAATGTAAAACTTTTGGTGTGTGATTCTTATATAATGTTTTTTTCTTCTTTGAGGGCTCAAAGTGCTTTATGCAACCTGTCTCATTCACCTGTGGTTGTCACTGTATACAGAGGTCAAGAGAGAGGTACAACACTGGTCTATATGATGTATCGCTGTCTGGTTTGAAGCAGCATTTTAACCAGTACCTTATATAACCTATTACACCTCGGCAGCTCCTTTACCTGTAATGTTTATGTTTGGCAGTTGCTCAAATATTAAGAAGTGGTGTAAGAGTGTAAGATTTGATTTCATGATTCTTAGGTGAAAAACACTTTTCTAGAGTTTGGAAAACACCAAATAAAAAATTCCTATTTATATTTAAGAAATGACAAAAATGTACCATTTCATTTGCCACTGTGGATAATTTTTATTCAGTTCATAATTACAAAAATCACATTTATCAAACCAAACACACACACAGTGTAAACTGTAATGTGAATCCGGGAATTGTGTAGACATGCAGTGTTGTATTTGGTCACAGTCGGGTCATACAAATTTGAGGACGAGCTTCTTGGTGAGAGTGTAGTTGGGCTGTGGCATTTGTTTGTGGGATAAATACTCTCCTTTGCTGACCTCCCTGTTCACACGTGTCAGGACAGTGAGGATATAATCCATCTCCTGTCTGGAAGGAACACACGTGAAACAAAAAGGATACATCTTGGATCATTTTAACAAAACACGCAGCTCATGCCAACACCATGTTTGAAAGCACCAAAAGCAGGAAGACAGAAATGTACAGAGATTTGATGCATTTGATTTGTCTTCCCTGATGACTTTTGAGCCTCAGAAAATGGGTGTAATTTTAAAACAGTTAAGACTGTGCTTTTTGTAAAACCCCTTGAATGAAAGCACAAGGTCTGATTGTGTGAAAATGTATTGAGGCGCTCTACAGAGGAAAAACTACATTTGTGTCTTTGTCCATAATTCTATGGACCGAACTGTATGTAACAGAAATTACATTAAAAAAAATCTACTTTGTTGGAAACTACTGCACTATGACCTTCCCATATGAGAGTAGTATGGTCTGCCATAAAGAAACTAATCACTTCAACTCACCTTCTTGCTGCTATTGTCAGCTGCTTGCACAGCTCCTGGATGTAGATAGATCCCGTGACTGTGTTTCGAAATGATCCGAAGTCCTGCAATGTGGCCATGCCGATCAGAAAGTCTGCTAGTTCAGGCACTAGCACTGCCTTATCAGGGACTGAGGCGTCTGATTGCAGTGCTCCTTTGTTTTGGTTCTCGTCCTCTCTGCTGCAGGGATAGTATCCTTTCTGGTATTCATCACCCTGACTTGCTTCAATGAAGAAGAGTTTGGGCTTCCCTGACAAGGTAGGGACTCTTCCACTTGTAAAGGGGAGCATCAGATCTTTCAGAAACACCTTTTCCCCGTCTGTGCCAAAGACACACCCCTTTTCTCCATGCGAAAGCACGCATACCACCTTAAATCAGAGGCATATTGAATAGATGTGGTGTTAAGAACAAAAAATGCAAAAGGACACATGGTAGTGGATTTTGTGAAAAGGATAAAAATAGCTGTGGTGACCACATACTTTAAGAAGAAGGTAGAAGTGAATTATAAGAGTGGAGAAAGGTTCACAAAGGTGAACTACATCAAACTACATCTTATGCAGAATCGTAAAGAGAGAGGATACTGCAAGGTGGTGTCAGGGGGGGAATGTAGCTAGGTAGATTTAAATGGTACTCTGAAGGTTGACTTTAGAAATGAAGAAGGGGAAGTGAACGAAGCCAAAAGCAAGGATTAAGTGAAGAAGAAGGACATTGTGCAGTATATAGGCAGATGTTACATGAACTATCTGGGCTGCTTATCAACCTCTGATCAGTATAAAGGTAGTATGAATGTTGGTAAATGATACCAAATTAACTAATTCACAACTGACAGTTGCCCTGGACCCAACCCTAGCCTGACGTATGCAATGAGTTAGGGATGCAGCTATCAATTATTTTTGTAATCAACTAATCTATCGATTATTTCATTGATTACTCGAGTAATCTGTTAACCAAATAAATCATGAAAAATTAGGTTTAAATTTTTTGGTGAAAAATTTGTTCATGACAGTCAGTGTTGGGGAGTACTGCATACATGTACCGGCATTACATATTTAAAATACAAAAGAAGTGTAACTGTTTTCCGTTAAAGTTACCATTTAAAAAGGTAATAATCAGAATACAGTTACTTTGTAAAAACAGATGGATAACACGGTGGTCTTTTCCTGTTTCATATTGTAAGCTATCCCCTCTTTATTTTTTGGTAATTCCACGCCGGTGGAAACCCAACGTGCAATAAGAGGCTCTAATGCCTGGGTCTCAATCTTGCGGCCCGCATAATGACATGAAGAAATATTTTTTAAAGATTAATATGCAAAAAATTATTTAATATAAAGGCAATATGAGCAGAGTGTTACAGGCATAGCCCTAAAGAATGTAGCCTAATGGGCAGTGTAGTTCGTGTTGCAGGGAGAATGTGTGGGACTGCCCCTGGTGTTATGTGTGTTTGTGAGCACGAGGAAGAGAGAAAAAGGAAAGTCAAAAAGTATGAGTTGCTATCGACTAGAAACGGGAGATGTAAGCATGTAAATATAATAATAACCACTGCAGCCAGTGCAGAGTGCCTGACGAGTCCAGTTGTAAGAGGTCATGACTCGACTGCACACTGTGTTTGCCGCCTCCAAAACAATCATTTCCATTGGAGCAACATTTCAATGCCTCTCTCTGTCTCTCGCTAGCAAATTTGACCCAGACAGTAAAGCTAGTTCCCAGCTATGACCCGACACGGAACCCAACATATTAGCCAGAGGTCCCTTTACTATGGTTCGGAGCCGCGGACCTGGCCGAGGTATAAGAGAGTACAAAATAAATAAATAAAACAATTTTCACTAGCAACCAAAAACTAATGTGTACACTTGTGTCTGCATTTTTATTTTGTTAAATACGAGCAAAATGACAGCAGAAGTGCTGCCACATGTTTGGCCAAAAGAGAGTACCAATTTGTTTATTTGGTAGTTCAATAAAAAGCTTCAGTTAAGACTGTGAAAAAATTGGGTTCACGTTTGCAGTTTTGTCTTATTATGCAATATTTGAAATAAAAACAAACAAACAAACAAAACACTACATTTTCAGAAGTATTTTGTGTTTTTTTGTTTATTTGTGTATTTTTTACTACTTGAACACTGAAGTGGCCCTCCAATGAGATGACAGTGCCAGCAGTGGCCCACAGCTCATTTAAGTTTGAGACCTCTGGTCTAATGTAAGCGTCCTGTTAATGCTGATGGTGTCATTTACACAGTGGAGCCAGAGCCAGCAGTGCATGGACAGGAATGCATTTCTTACTTGGAAATTCGGACACCACTTCACATTTAAAGAACAAAGAGATGAGCAAAATCTGACCATGCAATGCAAACTGTTTGCCAGCAAACAAGCTGCTCTCAGCTGGAAGTAAATCTTTTTTTCAAAACTAACATTAGCCTACTGCAACTGCTTTGTTTAAGTTGTGGTAGCTACCTGGGTTATATCCAATTCAGTATCTTTGATGTACTACTGCTGTGTGATTTATTACTATTAATGAAGGCTGCATTAACAACCTGCTAGCTGCAAATAATCATGTGCAGTTCAGAAAGGAGAAAAAAAGAAAATGTATTACTGATACAGGAGTAGCTTTCTATATGAGATCACTGCAAAAGGTGCAACATTACCTAATGTCCACCCTACTGTTACTCATTTTATATTAAGATTTAAAAAATCTAGTTGGTATTGGTATGGTGCAGCCCGTTCTCACTCCCAAGGCGTAACATGCCGACGTTTTGTCACGTCCCGCGGCGTTCCTGAGGAACGCGAAAGGAGACCCTCGGCGTTCTTATGGGACACGGCGGGTTATGGGCGAAATCCAGTGCAATGACGCTCCCGCGGTAATAGATGTTCCAGCCCTGTATTCCAGCCCTAACCATAACCTTTTTCCTGAGCTTAACCAGGACTTTAATGATGTTAAATAGCGTGTTTCTAAGCGATTTGAAGAAAAAGAGCAAACATGTGTAGATTGAGTCCATACGGTTCTCATATTTCCTCATTTTTCCGAGGTCGTCATTTAGGAACGTGGTGGGTAGCCGAAAACGTAATATGTTGACGATTTGTCACCTAGCGTAAAATGTTACGCTTTGGGAGTGAGAACGTGTTGTATGGTGAGTGACCTTCAGTAATAGTAATAAATCACACAGCAATAGTACATTCATGAAGTTGTAAAAAGCATGACAGTATATTAAGTAATCCAAAGTGTTCAGAATACATTACTCTCACTGAGTAATAAAATACATTGCAAAATAGATTTTGGGGCATGTATTCTGTAATCTGTAGTGGAACACATTTTAAAAGTAACCTTCCCAACACTGATGACAGTGCAGATTTCTGAAATTTTGTGTAAATTTAAACATGTAAAAATGTGATTATTTAAAATGAAAAAACTGTGTGAAACTTTCTAACCATATATAAAATGCATATTACCAGTGATGGGAATAACTGTGTTACTAACAGCGTTACCTTTTTCAGTAATAAGTAATCTAACTAATTACTATTTCTATCGTTACAACGCCGTTACCGCTACTAACAAAAAAATGCGGTGCGGTCGCGTTACTATTTTTCAGCAAACAGACGGTTGAAGCTGTCTTCAGCTTACCGCATCTTATATCAGTTGCACCGAAGTAGCTGTAAGTAATCTGGGTGCTACAGCCCAGATTACTTACCTGTAGTGTCTTAACATCTGGTTCAGGTGTTACCACCACAAAAGGCCCTAACCACCTTTAAGCTACAGCTCAGTGCAGCAGCTTCAGCAATGGAGGTGGTCCATTCGGACTTAATGTCCCCAGTCTCCCTTGGGATGGGTCGAAGCTCAGCCGGACCGTGGCCTCTGCCAGGTGTTCCCAGTGCACCCTCACTATATGTTTAGGCTTGCCAGGTCTATCCAGCCTCCTCTCCCACCACCTGGTCAGAATCACCACCAGGTGGTGATCGGTTTACACCAACACCAGACTGAGACAGAGTGCAGCAACTCTCCAGGAGACTGGTTCCAGAGCCTGATCTAGCCGGTACATCTCGACTTCACGCAATATATTCCATATCCTATTCGCTAGTCTCGGTAGCCAAGGGTCTGTCCACCAGGGTTTCCGCCCCTGGCTGCCAACCAGCACACAATGCACCTGACCCCTATGGCACCTCCTGTGGGTGTTGGGCCTACAGGAGGGTGGGCCCATGTCCCTTTTTCGGGCTGTCCCAGGCAGCCCACATAGACTAAGGCCTGCCCACCAGACACTCACTGTTGGGCACCCTCCCCAGGCCTGGCTCCTGGGTAGATCCCAGTAACCCTATGCTGGGAAACTGTGCCCTGGATATTCTGCTTATAGGGGTTTTTGAATTGCTCTGTCTGGTCCCTCACCCAGGGCCAATTTGCCATGCAAAACCTTACCAGGTTACAAAAAGTCCTTGGCAACATAGCTTCTGGGATCACTGGGACATGCAAATTCAGGGATTTATAAAATAAATTAAGAATATAGAATGGTGGTTGAGGATACAATTCCAAAGATGTATGAATCTACTTACCAAGGCATTATCATTCACAAAATTCTTCTTGCTGTACATTCTTAATTCATTCCGTATTTGTGCTGCAGTCAGGTTGTTGTGTATCAGCACTTTAAAGCCTAAGCTTGTGAACACTGTGTTCAGAGCATCTGTGCCACATAGAAAACAAACAAATGAAGGTATAGCAGTAGATTACAAAACCAAAGAATATCTGATCTGTATGTGCAGTAACTGGTGCAGGTCTCAGTGCTTCTAGTTAAAACAGTCATACATAAATCGGATCATGATATGGTTTGAAGGTAAGAACTCTACCTGCATCCTTCTGAGTTCCCCTTCGATCACGTAGATATGTTTCAGTAGTGAAGATCTCATTACTGATGATCACACATAAACCATGAGACTTATGAGTCAAAGTGTAGTATTCTGACTACAGGACACAAACAAAGCAAATGTGAATTATTATGTTTTTACATTAATATAAATTTTAGTGTTCCGACAAAAGAATGAATGAAAGCATAAAAGTCTGAACGAACTACCTGATCAGGAAGAGAGGTGGGCTGTGATCGTGCATCAGTGTAAATAATCTCTCCTCTGCCTTAGAGACAAAAGAACAACATATTTACATGCCCAGTTTTATTATGACAAAATAATAAAAACCAGAGTGACTGTAGGAATTCCTAAAAAATAATTACAAATTTTTCTGAACAGAGATACTTACAACTGCACTGAGTTTCAGTTACAGACAGAGGAAGATGGGATTCATTTGTGTCAAAAAACCTTTGTGGGAATAAACATCACAGTGATCAGCAAACTGACGCACAGAATTAAATGTTCAGAAACACACAGACAGATACACTTGTCAATACTGACATGAGGAGGTAACATCTGCTGCTGCTGGGGGACTCCTGTAACGAGTACAATCATTTGATGATGTTCACAGAAACACACTGTTTACATCTAAATGTTTTTCTGTGGTAAAGTGAAAAATGTCTCTCATACCTTGAACGTAGTTCTCTACAATCATTGCCAGCTCAGGATCAATCTCTTGGAGTATTTCATGCAACACACTGACATTTGTGTCTGATATTAAATCTTTCTTTTCCATCTCAGCAATCACATCCAGCGCTGTCTGGAATTAACAGCAAAGATGGTTTTAGTTCACAGAGGCTCTGCAGCTACACTATAAATCTATCAACTGCTTCACAGCAAAATGCTGCTCAAATGCCAGTTTAAAGACACAAATCTTCAGCTCTGTAATAAAACAAGTCAGCTGGGTGCACAGATCATAGACTGAAATTCTCTGTGACCTTCAGTTTTTAGTTTAGATTTAGGGATGGATGCACTTAGAATAATATGTTTAAAGCACTTCTTAAATGCTTTCACATTTCAGATCCAGAAGTTAGCTTTATATATGTTTTGGTTATTTTTTTACATCCAGTCTATGATCAAGAGAAACATAGAAATGAACCACTGTTCATTATGTTAACACATGTCTTTGAAAAATGTGGAGAGGCTTTGTCTTCATTGGCATTTCTGTTTGGCGCCAGCTATACAAAAAAGAGGCTGGTAAGATGGAAGCTGTTAAATTTTGTGGTGGGTCAAGCAAAACTTTCTATATATAAAAGAAGAAAAATTAAGATTAATAATATTGCAGGGAAAAGGGTTGATACAACTTTCATTTAGCTGGTTAAATATAGATGTCGACAAGTTCTACGAGGGCCTGATATCCACACGAGGACATTATACTGCCACTGTTCTTTTAAATTTAAAATGTCCCAATATGTGGATCTCACTTTTCTCAGAAACAAAAATCAGGAAAAAAATAAAAATCTGTAAATTCTTTGTTTTTACATTCATCTGTTCCCAATCAGCTCAAATAGCAAAGAGAAATTAAAAATTTCATGCCATGAAAGATTTCGGGTCTTAGGAGGTTAAAACTGAATTTCCATTGTATCCATTGACAAATAATTTAACTGATTTTTCTTCTCAGTGGTGCTTTAAGAAAAGAGTGTGTTTTGTTATATATGGTCAATTATATTTCAGCCCTGTGTTTCTGTGACAATTTTTTTTCTTCTTGTGATGTACTGATGTTCATTTATTGAGAAATAAATGTTTTGTTAAAAAGAAAATCACCACAGGATTTAAAATCTGAAGCCCAGATGCAGTTGTTTCTTAATGACTACATCCTGTAGATGTAGATATGGTGAGTTGATTTTTAAATAGCTGGAAAGGTGTGCAAATGTTATCTCACTTTGCATTGATCCAGTGTGCTTTTCAGCAGCTTTGATCTCAGTAGAAACTTCATGATTGCGATATTGTCGTTATTCATAGCATCACATATTTTGTACAGCATCACCCTAACAGTGGAGAAAAAAGAAGAAAAAATAAAAATGTGGAGAGAAAGCCAAACAGGCAAAAGATTTTGTAATTCAAACTGATAGCATTTAAGTACTAATTATTACTATATGCATGCTGTCATATTAAAGTCAATGTGGGACTGCGTTCACCTGTACTGTGACAGAACAGGACTCCCATCTGTGTCCTTTGATCGTTTGCTATCTATGCCCAGGGACCTGACGAGGTCTACTCGATCAATAGTTGAGAGAAGCTGAGAAAGGAAACAATTGTTCTGCAGGAGACCTTTTTCCTCTAAGCTTGAGAACAGGTCTTTCATATTAGTGATCTGTGGGGGGGGGGGGGGGGTCATTAGAAAGTCTATCAGTGAATATGAACATATCTAAGCAATCTATCATACTCTCAGTCCTACAAGTGACGCATCCATAAACATGTCAGTAAAACAAGTGGAAGGATAACAGTATAGAACATGCAGCACTGACCCCTTTCAGATGACTTCTACTAACAACATCACGACACAGGAAGCAAAGTGCTGCCACCTCAGTAGAGTCCAGCTCGTCTTCTAGAGTTGAGTACAAGCTTTGTATCACAGACCTGCTCCCACCAGCACAGGCCTGGATGGACTGATAGATACAAACACTAAGTACCATAGGCTATATGAATGTAGCAACAGTCTTTGAGATGACCCTATGTCATACAGCTTGCAATATTATGTGAAGGAAATTGATTAAACAGCACATTATCTCTCTGACACAAATGTTGTAACTTATTTGAGCTGCTCTGCCTTTCCAGAAGTAGGACCTCACCTCCATTTGACTGGAGCCGTCTTGTGACAGAACTAGAGAGAAACAGAGTTACACAACCAACTAGAATATGATCTCAGAAACAATATTTCTCTGTGTGTGTAATTACCTTGCTGAAGTAAAGAAGCTTGGTCAGGCTTAGGTACAAACAGGGTGTCATTCAGTTGAGGGAAAGTACTTTTAATGTTTTCATCAGTTTGCAGGAGGTTCAGAAAAGCTCCGCAGGTATCGTCTCCTTTACTCATGATCTTAATCACGAGCTCAACAACATGTCCCTCCACATCTTTTCCGCTGATACTTTTGAGGTTGTTGTACTCCTGTTCAGCGATCAGCTTCTTCTCATAAACTTTGTTGAGGATCAGCCTGTAGTCTCCAGACAGAATCGTTTGGATGGCTGTTTTATTTCTCCTCACAATGTCTTTGGCAGACATGCTGAGTCTGCATTACAGACATTTACACAGTTTAAATATCACAACTGTAACTAACAGCAGCACACAGGTTTTATTAACTTACAAAGTCTTCATTTTAAATGTAATAGTTATTGCATGTTACCTCTTTTGGTGTCCTTGAGAGTGTGCGCACAGATGATTCAGCGGCCCTGCTTCATTGCATTATGTTCTGCAAAAGAATATGCAACTCCTCAAAGCAAATACTTTCATTCTTCTGTAAGCTACTGTACTTGCTGCAGTAATTAATAATGGCTGGAAACAAAGCGATCATTTTGCAAGAAATGTGATTGTGCCTGAATGATAATTTCATGTGTGCCCTGTGGAAGACTACTTAGCCTAAAATGTGTATTACAACAACTTGTTGGGAAAAATTTGTTTAGACATAAATGTTGATGCCGTAATAATGAAAACTCAGACATGGTTGTAATTTCCATTCAAAATGTAGCTGTATGAAATGTATAACAGTCCGTTAACCAAATAATTCAGATCTTCTCTGTCTAAAATGTTAAGTGACAGACAAAATAATAATACTACTGATAACAAATATATTTTGCTTATATAGCTGTTTTGTGCACCATCAGTACCTATCAAAGAGGAAGCAGGCTGGACCTGTAGTGTATAACTACTCTGTCCTACAATCAAGTTTATGAGGATTTTTTTGTTTGTTTTTGTTGTTTTTTTCCTTTTTCAAAGATAATATTTGAGAGAATAACTAATAACCTCTCAGAAGTCACCCTGGTTTTCTCCATCCTACCCAAATGTAAAAGGGGATATATTTCCTCAGGCTGCATGTCCCCATCTGCACGTTTGTCCCCATTCTATAAAGCACACATCCAGACCTACCACGAAGTAGATCATTTCCCTAGCAGGCACCTGCATGAGTCAAGCTGTAACTATCACCAGTTAATACAGACCAGCAGTGACATGTTTAGCCGCATGTTCTCCTTAAATTGCTGGCTGTCTGAGTGGTGTCCCAGAAACGATGTGGGCTTCATAGATAATTGGCAAACCTTCTGGAGGAAACCTGGTCTTGTTAGGAGAGATGGCATCCATCCCACTTTGGGTGGAGCAGCTCTCATTTCTAGAAATATGGACAAATTTATTAAACCCCTCAAAACATGACTATCCAGAGTTGGGACCAGGAAGCAGAGTTGCAGTCTTACACGCCTCTCTGCAGCTTCTCTCCTCCTGCTACCCCCCCAAAAACCCATCTCCATAGAGACTGTGTCTGCTTCCAAAAAGACAAAAAACAAACTAAAAACCAGCAACAAACAACTTAAACATTTACAAAGAAAGAACAATACAGTATCCACATCTGAACCAAAGAGCAAAACAGTGAAATGTGGATTATTAAATATTAGGTCTCTCTCTTCCAAGTCTCTGTTAGTACATGACTTAATAAATGATCAACAAATTGATTTACTCTGCCTTACAGAAACCTGGTTGCAGCAGGATGATTATGTTAGTTTAAATGAATCAACACCCCCGAGTCATTCTAACTACCAGAAATCTCGAAGCACAGGTCGAGGGGGCGGTGTGGCAGCAATTTTTCACACCAGTCTATTAATTAATGAAAGACCAAGACAGACTTTTAATTCATTTGAAAGCCTGATGCTTAACATTGTCCACCCTAGCTGTGTAACTCAGAAACCAGTCTTACTTGTTATCATCTATCGTCCACCTGGGCCTTACACAGAGTTTCTGTCTGATTTCTCCGACTTTATATCTGATTTAGTTCTGAGCTCAGATAAAATAATTATTGTGGGTGATTTTAACATCCATGTTGATGCTAAAAATGACAGCCTCAACATGGCATTCAATCTGTTGTTAGACTCAATTGGTTTCTCTCAAAATGTAAAAGAACCCACCCACCACTTTAATCACACTCTAGATCTGGTTTTAACATATGGCATAGAAACTGAACATTTAACAGTGTTTCCTGAAAACCCTCTCCTGTCTGATCATTTCTTGATAACATTTACATTTACAATAATTGATTACGCAGCAGTGGAGAGTAGACTTTATCAAAGTAGATGTCTTTCTGAAAGCGCTGTAACTAAATTTAAGAATATAATCCAGCCACTGTTATCATCGTCAATGCCCTGTACCAACACAGAGCAGAGTAGCTATCTGAACGCTACCCCAACAGAGGTTGATTATCTTGTTAATAATTTCACCGCCTCACTACGTACGACTCTGGATACTGTAGCTCCAGTGAAAACTAAGGTCTCTAATCAGAAGTACATGACCCCGTGGTATAATTCTCAAACACGTACCCTCAAGCAGACGACTCGTAATCTGGAGAGGAAATGGCGTGTCACAAATTTAGAGGATCATCATTTAGCCTGGAGAAATAGTTTGTTGCTTTATAAGAAAGCCCTCCGCAAAGCCAGAACAGCTTACTATTCGTCACTGATTGAAGAAAATAAGAACAACCCCAGGTTTCTCTTCAGCACTGTAGCCAGGCTGACAAAAAGCCAGAGCTCTTTTGAGCCAACCATCCCTTTAACGTTAACTAGTGATGACTTCATGAACTTCTTCACAAATAAAATTTTTATCATTAGAGAAAAAATTACCAATAATCATCCCACAGATGTAATATTATCTACAGCTACTTGTAGTTCCATTGATGTTAAGTTAGACTCTTTTTTTCCAATCGATCTTTCTGAGTTAACTTCAATAATTACTTCCTCCAAACCATCAACGTGTCTTTTAGACCCCATTCCTACAAAACTGCTCAAAGAAGTTCTGCCATTGATTAATTCTTCGATCTTATATATGATCAACCTATCTCTAATAATCGGCTATGTACCACAGGCCTTCAAGGTGGCTGCAGTTAAACCTTTACTCAAAAAGCCATCTCTAGACCCAGCAGTCTTAGCTAATTATAGGCCAATCTCCAACCTTCCTTTCATATCAAAAATCCTTGAAAGAGTAGTTGTCAAACAGCTAACAGATCATCTGCAGAGGAATGGTTTATTTGAAGAGTTTCAGTCAGGTTTCAGAGCTCATCACAGCACAGAAACAGCTTTAGTGAAGGTTACAAATGATCTTCTTATGGCCTCTGACAGTGGACTCATCTCTGTGCTTGTCCTTCTTGACCTTAGTGCAGCATTCGATACTGTTGACCATAAAATTCTATTAGAGCGATTAGAACATGCTGTAGGTATTACAGGTATTGCACTGCAGTGGTTTGTATCATATCTATCTAATAGACTCCAATTTGTGCATGTAAATGGAGAGTCCTCTTCACACACTGAGGTTAATTATGGAGTTCCACAAGGTTCAGTGCTAGGACCAATTCTGTTTACATTATACATGCTTCCCCTAGGCAGCATCATTAGAAGACATAGCATACATTTTCACTGCTATGCAGATGACACCCAGCTCTATCTGTCCATGAAGCCAGATAACACACACCAATTAGTTAAACTGCAGGAATGTCTTAAAGACATAAAAACTTGGATGGCCACTAACTTTCTGCTTCTCAACTCAGATAAAACTGAGGTCATTGTACTCGGCGCTGAAAAGCTTAGAAATTTGGTATCTAACCAGATTCTTACTCTGGATGGCATTACCTTGGCCTCCAGTAACACTGTGAGGAACCTTGGAGTCATTTTTGACCAGGATATGTCCTTCAACGCACATATTAAACAAATATGTAAGACTGCGTTCTTCCATTTGCGCAACATCTCTAAAATTAGAAATATCCTGTCTCAGAGTGACGCTGAAAAACTAGTTCATGCATTTATTACTTCCAGGCTGGACTACTGCAATTCATTATTATCAGGATGTCCAAAAAACTCACTGAAAAGCCTTCAGTTAATCCAAAATGCTGCAGCAAGAGTACTGACAGGGACTAGAAAGAGAGAGCATATTTCTCCTGTTTTGGCTTCCCTTCATTGTCTTCCTGTTAAATCCAGAATTGAATTCAAAATCCTGCTCCTCACATACAAGGTCTTAAATAATCAGGCCCCATCTTATCTTAATGACCTTGTAGTACCATATCACCCTATTAGAGCACTTCGCTCTCGCTCTGCAGGCCTACTTGTTGTTCCTAGAGTATTTAAAAGTAGGATGGGAGGGAGAGCCTTCAGTTTTCAGGCCCCTCTTCTGTGGAACCAGCTTCCAGTTTGGATTCGGGAGACAGACACTATCTCTACTTTTAAGATTAGGCTTAAAACTTTCCTTTTTGCTAAGGCATATAGTTAGGGCTGGACCAGGTGACCCTGAATCCTCCCTTAGTTATGCTGCAATAGATGTAGGCTGCCGGGGGATTCCCATGATGCATTGAGTTTTTCCTTTCCAGTCACCTTTCTCACTCACTATGTATTAACAGACCTCTCTGTATTGAACCGTATCTGTTATTAATCTCTGTCTCTCTTCCACAGCATGTCTTTATCCTGTCTTCCTTCTCTCACCCCAACCGGTCGCAGCAGATGGCCGCCCCTCCCTGAGCCTGGTTCTGCCGGAGGTTTCTTCCTGTTAAAAGGGAGTTTTTTCCTTCCCACTGTCGCCAAAGTGCTTGCTCATAGGGGGTCATATGATTGTTGGGCTTTTCTCTGTATCTATGAAGCGCCTTGAGGCGACATTTGTTGTGATTTGGCGCTATATAAATAAAATTGAATTGAATTGAATTAATACAGGCTTGTTTCCTAAATGATCTTAACAGGCTGGAACAAAAGGCACTTATTCAAGTGGATGAGCAGAAGGTGACTCTGTGTGACAGCAGAAAAGTGTGATCAGAGGATTTCATTGAAGATATTTGTTTATTTTTGTTTTTGAACAAAACATTGTTTTACCATTTTGGCTGGTAATTGCAAATGTAACTCAGTCCTCACAGACAGAATGTTAAAATGTCAAACACTATAGTAGGAATAAACGTGTTTACAGCCTTGGTATTTATAACCAGTTTTATTTCCCATAACTAGGCCAGTTGTGAATGGGTTAGAGCAGGGGTCTCAAACTTAAATGTTCTGGCCACACACATGGCGGCTCATTAAATAATTTAATTATTTTTTGCTTTTTAAAGAACTTGTTTTAACATTGCACACAACAACAAACAAATCCTCTCTAACAAAAAAAACTTCAAGGGCCAAACTCCATCATATTTTTTTTCACGTCAATATACGGGTGGCTAGTTTGAGACCCCTGGGTTAGAGGAAAATATCATCAACTAAATAACTCACGTCACTTTTGGCACAACACGTATACATGAAATTACACATAATCACAGGGTACTTGGGATCTAACAGTGTAATTATTTTATAGAATCCTGCAAAAAACTGATTTATTACAGAAATTACACATAATTACAGGCTACTTGTGCCTTAGCTGCGGGTGCTACCGTGTAATTGCCTGCAAAATGCACATAAGGGGTACTTGCACCTTAGTCCTAGGGCTGGGTATCGTCACTGATTTCTAGAATCGATTCGATTTGAATCGGGGAAATTTTGCCTCAGAAAGTCATAAATATTATAATTCTGATCATTTATCAGTACATATCCATATTTTCATATCTATAAAAAGAAAGCTGACAGTTGTGAGACTTCATCAGAGGTTTAAGCATCACAGCAGATGCCTTTGTGTGAAAGTAACTGAGGATAAAACACAGAAAAACATGAAAGAGATTTTCCTGGCCTGTGATTTTATAGCAGATAACAAACTTAAAAATATTCTGCAGTAGAATGAAAACTAAAGAAAACCATGAATCAACATATAAACAACACCTGACGCTGCTGAAGTGAAGCAGAGCAAAGTTACACAGGTTTAGAGACACAGCTAAGCTTTTTGCAATTTCACATTAAAACAACGAAATGAAACTTTCTTGTCGGAAGTCAGTTAAATTAAAAACAAAAATCAACAACGGCCTGTTCATGACGGTGTGTAATAAGCAAACGAATAATGCAGAAAACAGAGATTTTTAGATGGGAAAGTGTTCTTAAAGTACAGAGGGAGAGTGAGAGAGAGAGAGAGATGTACTTGAAGTGTAATTTTATCGTGGTGGTAGCAAAACAGCAAAAGTAAGAGAGGACGATGTTTATGTGAAGCAAAATGTGGATCTTCTTTTGCTGCTGGTTCAGTCAGTTTTGGTTGGAGAGAGACAAAACCCGCTTCTTTAAAATCTAGAGCCAAAAGGGCGTAAACACAAAGCGCGGACGCGCCTACGCGTCAGAATCTGTGAGCTCTCGGTCTTCATCCCCGACGGTGTCGCCGACATGCTGTCGAGTGAGAAAGCCGACACCTCACTGATCTCACGTTTTTGTGCAGAATTCGTGTGCCTGCTCTCATTTACTGTTTTAGCTGTTTGGTGTTTATTGAAATTTTGTGAGGTTTAACCTGAAATTCTGGCGTTTTGGGCAAAATAAAGTTATATTTAAAAATCAGGATTCAGGATTTGAATGAATCGATATCGTGTTACTCAATCTAGAATCGATTTTTATTGGAAAATCAATAATCAAAACCTACCCCTACTTAGTCCCTCCATAACACGTACCCTAGAAAGTAAACGGTACTTGTTTCATTTGAAAACTGGTCTCTCCTTCTTCTCAGCTGGGCCTTTAGCTAGCAACACTGAAAAGAAACTGCACACAGACAGTTTGTGTGTTTGCTGATGTTTGTTGAGCTGATAGAAATGTTGCATTTGAAATTACCTGACACTCCAAAAAAAAAACCTCACTCCCTTTATGCTCGCTGGTTGTCAGTGGGGTTAGCTAGATGATGAAGTACCGCAAACATAACTTATGGACACCCGAAGTCGTTCCAGCCACAAGTAATACT